>NC_137810.1:41387513-41412513 GCF_963921795.1 Nannobrachium achirus
TTTGGGGGGTCGCGAACGTCGCTCAACACCTACTATACAGGTCTATATGCATATAGGCTCGTTTGTTAAAACAGTTGTCGAGGTGTGAACTTGGGGGGGTGCGAGACCCCGGCTCAGAAAAGATATTGGTCATCGGGGGTGACTACCCAAGACTACGGCAACACTGTTTCTGACGTGGAGCTTTCTGAACTCTAATTCGGGGTAATGCTTTTCAGAAGGTGCGAGTGACGTCTATTTGTAGTTGAACCGGACCTTTCCGAAGAAAGGTTTGGTTGTCGGAGACAGTATGGACAGGCCTTTAAGTTAAGGCATAAGAGCTGGTACTTAAGACAATCAAAATAGAGCCCTGTGTTAAAAGTTGCGAGTGACTTGGTGTGGAGTGGCTTTTACTCCCCAAATCTTTTTTAACCATGAAACAACCATTTGAGTACCAGCCAGGAATATTATTCTCACAATGTCTAGTTCTCAAATTCTACAACTACAACTACCACGCACGCACACGCATGCACGCGCACACACATACCCACACACACACACACACACACACACACACACACACACACACACACACACACAAACACACACACACACACACAGATGAAAGCATGCACTCATGCACCCAGATGTAGACAAGACAGTGTAACATAAGTAACAGTCGTGGGCCACAGTGTTCACGACCCTGCAAGGAGGACCCTTATGGGGTCCATTCCTACACCCTCTGGGTGCAATGAACACCCAGGATTCTAACAGTGTTCCAGTGTTGCCAGAGTAAAATGATCCCCTCACACTCACATCACATTAGGCCTGCCAGGAGACTCTACCCAGACTACAGTAACAGTGCAACAGATTGTGTGTGCGTGTGTGTGTGTGTGTGTGTGTGTGTGTGTGTGTGTGTGTGTGTGTGTGTGTGTGTGTGTGTGTGTGTGTGTGTGTGTGTGTGTGTGTGTGCGTGCGTGCGTGCGTGCGTGCGTGCGTGTGTGTGTGTGTGTGTGCGTGTGTGCGTGCATGTGTTGTTGACTTTATATCGCCTCTGTTGGATGGAAACCTCTATGCCCAAAACTGTTACTTTTTCAGGATTCAAATTCAAAAATAGCAAAAGTAGCAGATCTACAAACTCGAAACGCGTGGCTTCACGCCATGTTTCCAGCTTGGGGATCTGCTACTTTTGATGCTTTTGTGTGACGCTGCAGTATGATCAAGTATACAGCGTTAAAAATTTACGAAAATGCACAAAAAGGCAGAATATGGAGATAAGAGGTTTCTGCCCGACAGCAATGATATGCTTGTTGTGCGCGAGTTTGTTTTTTTTTGCTTTTGTGAGCAATCACTTTTCAATGGGTGACAGGCCTGGTTTGCTGTTTCTGATTTGGTTTGGTTGCATATTCAAGTCTATGTGTGTGTGTGTGTGTGTGTGTGCGTGCGTGCGTGCGTGCGTGCGTGCGTGCGTGCGTGTGTGTTTGATAGGAAGACAGATAGATGGATAGAGAGGGACATAGAGATATGGCAGTGGATAAGTGGGAGTGGGGGATGGGTGTGTGGGTGGGTGGGTGAGTTGGTTTTTGAGGGTGCACGTGGGTGTGTAAGCCTTGAGACATTTCCATATGGCAATAAAATGTCTGCCACTTTACTTATTGAGTTTCTAATGTGCGCCAGGTGCATTCAGGAGGACCGTCTCGGGAGCACGGAGTCGGGGCGCGGACCCCCTCCCTCCTCGCTCTCAGGGGCTAATCTCCAAACACCGCTTTACAAAAAACAGACCCCTTTTCCCCAACACACAAAAAAGAGAGCGAGAGAGAAGAAGAATCTATGTAACAACAACATGGCCGTGTTATGGTTTTTGCTGTCGCCCGTTCGCAGATGGAGGACAGCTTGACCGCCACGACGGCGCGGCCCAAATAAAAACACCCATTATGCTATAAACATGTTTTGTACGGCAGTGGTTCTCAAACCTTTTCAAGTCAAGGACCCACAAATGAATATGTATTTGGGCCACATACACCCAGAAGAAAACATTTGTTACAAAATGCAAAATGATTTTCCCAACATTTTTAAGTGGAAAATAGCAGATCTACGACGAGCTCACAGCACGATACGAAGTGACACGCTGTGAGCTTTGAGATTTGCTATTTATGAATAGCCAATGGATAAAGTGGTTAAAATGATTTGCTGGGAAGAACCACTGTTGTACAGAAAACTAAACAAAAACTTTACGGTTGTAAAGTGCGGGGGCCGTCAATTTATTAAGAGAAATTTCCATTCACCAGGAAATGGTCGCCTCTTAACCATGTGTCCAACCCCCTCACCCCCCTTCCTCTCTACGTATTGGTTTATACCAAACCCATACTTACGGTTTGACACACTTCTTTTTTTACTCCATCGAGCCTTGCCGGGTTCAGGACCTGTCTCTCAAGTCAGACGCCTGCTAATCCCTGTTTACCGTCGAGTCCAAGGTTTCTGCTCGCTCAGAAAACTACTGACTAAAGACCTTCAGCAATGTGACACGCTTCCAACACAAAGTCTACTACAAGGTCCTGGAAGTACATACAGTACTTAAAAGAGAGAGAAAAGAGAGAGAAAAAAGGATCACTCTCCTTGGTGTATTTTCTCTGTGTTGGGAGTGGGACAGATTGCTGAAAAGCTATAATAGGCCTTACGGCTGGAAACGGTGAGAAGATGAGAAGGACCTGGCATGGATCTGGTGGGAGGCCAGCTGGGATCCAGGTGGGTCCAGCCAGAGGGGCAGGATTCCACCACGTAGAGTTTCTTTTTTAATGATCATTTTTAAATGTTTTTCCACTCTGTGGATGTTTTTTGACACGTTGGTCCTTTTTGAAAATAGCAGGAAGGTGTGCACAAGTGTAGGCCTACACACACATATCACCGCTGTCAGATAGAATCCTCTTAATCTAAACTTTTTTCTTTTGTAAATTAACGCCCCACTCGATCATACGACAGTGCCACGCAAAAGTAGCAGATCGCGTCTGCGAGGCGTTGTGAGCATGTAGATTGGCTATTTTCACAATTTTTACATCTTTCTTAGGTAATATTTGCTAATTTGGCCAAGCATTTTTTTATCGTATCGCAGTAATGGTCTTATCATTTTTATTATTCTTATTTTAGAGGTATTAAAAGGGTCTTAAAATTAAATAGTAACTTTAGCAATGTGCAGATATACCCATAGAGCCTACTATGCTGTTTGTTTACTGCTGAGTGAGAAAACAATGATGATGAATCATCTGGGGACCACCCAAAACAAAGATCTTTGGGGTTTGCTGTAAGCTACTCATTGTGCTTCCCGTGCTCCTGGAATATTATGGACCACCAGGTCACCGGGAGCATTAGGGATCTCTTGGTGTGGGTGGGTTTGGCCACAAGCAAGAGGCAAGCTCCTTTAAAGCCAGCTCAGATCCGCTTACCCCAAACACCTCACTCGGATTTTCCTCTCAAAGGGACTTTGTGTCGCCGAGAGAGGCGTGGTGGTGGAATTCTTCACATGGACGTCACGTCACACATCACATTTTGAGTCTTCCTGACATAATGCTGTTGAGCATTTACAGGTTACTATGAAAGAAGGCCAAGAAAGCAATTTATCCATGAAAAAAAAAACATTTCCCCGTCTCATTTTTGTTGATGACATGTATTATTGTTAGTTTATGCTTTGTTGATGAATTGAATAAATACAAACCACAATGGAAACAAGTACTCAGGACTTTTCCTTATCCTTTTGGCCTTAATGTCTGACTGTACCTCGTGCTGTTTTACATTTCTGACTAATTAAGTATTCAATCAATCAATCAATTCAATCAATCACTCAATCAAGACCAAATATTAGTATGAGGACATTATAACTTTTTGTTCACATGAAAACAAAAAACTGAAAGCCTACATTGATATTCAACATAGGACATATTGAAGACACCCCAAAGAAAAATAGTATCAAGAGTAATTTATTATCATAAAAAAGGCATCAAAAAAGTAATGTCAACAAACAAAAATCAAACAATTTAATTCAATATTTAATTGTTGATAACATTGAATTGTTAATCATTTTTAGAAACTCATTTGACCTTTGTTACACTTACAGTCTGACTTTGGAGCAAACCCAAAAAGTTAATATGGTCAAAATAAATAAATAAATGGAAATACGTCATTCATAAATAAAACAGAATACAAACATTTAAATAAATATCTAAACTTATAGATTTCGTATTTTCCTAAATATTTCAAGTGACTGATGCAAAGATTCAAACTTTTCTTTTTGTTTTTAGTTTTTTCTTCAGGAAATTAGCATCTTTTTTATTATTATAACTTTTCTTTCTTTTTATTATTGTGTATTTTGTTCCCATGGAGCCAAGCACACATGCAGCAGTGTTCACGTATCCATGTTGTAACTCCGAGGGTGTACACGTGTGACCAAATGGATCCTTATTATATGGGTCCACTTGGTTCCA
The DNA here is from genome assembly GCF_963921795.1 of Nannobrachium achirus. Taxonomy (NCBI): domain Eukaryota; kingdom Metazoa; phylum Chordata; class Actinopteri; order Myctophiformes; family Myctophidae; genus Nannobrachium; species Nannobrachium achirus. The sequence continues at coordinate 41,391,965 of NC_137810.1, forward strand.
TTTGTACACTGTCAGAGTTAAATTAACACAGGGGGATTTTTACAGCGCAAACTCCCGCACTGCAGGGCTAAACCAGAAGCACTGTCCAGCTGTCTAAAATGTACTTTGATATGACAAAGAACACAACACAGTAAAAATGCTCTGTGTCAATTTAACTGTAACTGAACTGCATGAGAGCCCATTACTGTCACACCACAAACAAACACACTCAATTCAGCAGTAGAAAGAAGTGCACTTTTCACATGAGAACAGTTAAACAGTGTAAGCCATTTAAGTTATTTTACGAGTTGTGAATTAAATCATAATCAATTATAACCTAATAAGGCTATATACTCTAGCTATGTTATAACCATTTCAAGAAGGTTTTATTTGTCACGACACAAACTAAGAAGTACAAGTAGCGTTGCTGCGCAAAATATTAAGTAAGACAAAATAATTACAATACAAATATGAGACCTGGTCTTAGATATAGGCTACATTCGCTTATCAGTGCGCAGCATTAGTAATAACACAATTAAATTATAATCTAAGATTCCACCAAGTTTATCTCCCCCCCCCCCCCCCCCCCTCATTTCAATCAACTGTAGCCTACTTACAGTTTTTTATTTATTTATTATTAAAAAAATGATGAAGCAACAGGCCTAATATCATGTACAGCTGGAGTAAAGAGTTCTACATATAGAGGTGGGGATTGGAGTGAAATGTCACATAGGAAACACTAAACTTAAATGTACTCACTGAATCGTGACCAGAGCCCTGAGATCACATGCTGTGCTTGACCCCGCTGTGTACGTGTCAACAACACAGGCACACTGGGGAATGGACAGTTCTACGTGACCAGACAGACACACAGACAGACAGACAGACAGACAGACAGACAGACAGACAGACAGACAGACAGACAGACAGACAGACAGACAGACAGACAGACAGACAGTTAGTTTCTGGGCAGTAACACCTGACAAGACAAGTTTATCATCAGGAAATGACAGGCGATAGCTTAATGTCTCTCTATTTTGTGCAATGTGGACTCAAAGTCAAAACATACGATTTTCACAGTCCCTTTTCCTTAATATGGCCTAATTATAATATCCTAATGTAAAGAATTACAATAAAAATCACAAGAAAAACACTTCCCATAATATCTGGCAGCTAATAGTAAATAACTTCCCATTTGGGGATTTTTTTTATCAACATGAGGCTGAATTATATAAATGCAAACTCATAAATGCAAATATAGGCCTACAACAAGTGTCTTGTAGATCTGCTATTTACTGAGCATGACAACCGGCAGTAAAGGCCTATTACCTTACCTTCACACGATCCAGACAGATTTGTCGTCAAATAATCGTCTACTTCGCTCCGAGTCTCTGACATTCAGGCCGCTTGCCAGACGTGAAAAGGTCTTGGGGAGGATGTTGGTATCTGGTCTGGAGCCAGAAAGCCTCTCACAGCAGCGACACTGAGGAGAAAAGCATCAATATTCAACTATAGATTCATAATGGTTTCATGTCCACGCCATGTTTTATTTTTAATTTTTTTATGATTAGTGACAACCACAGACACATGACAACCACAGACAAATACATGTCCACGCCATGATGACTCTCATGTATAGACCTAACTATAGGCTATGGCTTGTCAGGGCCTTTCAATTAATAAGCCTACTTTATGACACATATAATAGACTATAATTCAAAGTTTTCAATATATTACCAACTAAATTCAAATAAAATAATGTATAAATGCTTCTATTTGTTAAAATAACAATTTAGAGGAAGCAATAAAAAGTTGTACAAATGACTACAGATTGCTTGATTACATTCCTGTGCCTGACTGCCCTGACATAGCTATATATGCTTCAGTAGAGGCAATAATGTTGTCAGAGGTCCAACATTTTCCCTCGAGGCTGAGGAAGGGTTGTATCCGTAGTTTAGTTTATTATGAGTGGCCAAAGGGCTATTTCACTTCAGTCAGGACTCGGGAGTCGAGGCATTCCTTCGCACCATAAAATTAACTTGAAAGTAAAATAACAATTTTGTGGACACCCAGAACATTTTACGCAAGCGAAACGCAAAGTTTAGCTTAAAGATAATAGAGTAATTTAAAAACAAATCCTCTTTTTAAAACTTCAGCCTACTGAATAGGAGATAATTAGTGAACATTTGGAGGAGTTATGGTCATGTGGTGCCTGGTGGCGTTTGTCAACTTAACTTTTTATTGGTCCTGAACCACTTACCGAGAACAAACCCCACTGTATGCTCAGAGGACTGTGAGGTGAAAGACTGTAAAAGACTGGCAGTGACAGATGCCTTCTTTTCTCCAGGCGACTTCTCAAAGGAAAAGGAAAACTCCGGCTCAGGTCTATAGTCCTTGAAGAAAAACAGCCCCGGGAGTCCCATTGTCCCGCACAAAGCTCTCTGAATGCCCCGAGAATACCAGACCAATAAAACATGTAGAACGAGCGAAATTAGTGTCTTTTGAGAATCACTTTTCGGATAGTTTGACAACTTCGCAAAAAAGTTTTTTTTTTTAACACCTAAAAAAAAATCACCAACAACGGTCGGTCCAAAACTCCAAATGCGCCGCACTTTTACGCACGGAGATGGAGAAGCCAAAACGTATTGCCAATAAATCAATGCGCTCTCCTGTCATTTATCGGCTTTATTTGCGTATTTAAAAAGACTGCTCATCAGTCATCATAATTTGAGAAAGCACTTCTGGAAACGAAATGGCGAAATGAATACTCTGGCTGTGATTATTTCACTTTATACTCACACAGTTCTGCTCTCTCCCCGAGTGGGCGGGTGCGCTTTATTTGGACACCATGCAGCCATCGGTCCACAAATATCCAGAAATGTAGAATGATCGAATTGCTCTGTAGCCGTACTACACATGACTAGCGACTACACACGCAAAAAAAACTACTTTTGAATCCAAAGAAAAACAGCACAAACTATAACTCCGGAGCTCTTCTCCTGTGCAGACGGGTCAATGAGTTGAGGGCATCCCAGAGGGGGGCGCTATGCCCCCGCACAAACCGCTGCGAGTGTTCGTGTGTGAGTGAGTGTCTGGGTGAACTGAACTGGGATTCTCAATCCCGAGGAAAGGAAAGGCAAGTGGTTTGTTGTAGATATGTTGAAATGGCAGATCTTCGAGCTCACAACACGGGTGAGCTTGTATATCTGCCATTTCCATGCCCTGTGCTGTGCACGGACTAAAAGTATGTAAACGGAGCTTGTAGTTGCGGGGGGTGTGACCGTAGAATAGACTGACAGCTGCTTTCAACCATTCACACTGTGATTATGCAGAGTGTCATTTTAACCTCTCCGAGAGACCGGTGTGTAAACGGAACCGATCGCGTCCACTCGGTTTGTATAATTGTGTACACTCGGAGGTATATGGGCTATTGACACCAAGGAGCCGCGACACATATCGGGGGACCTGTACGGGTTCATTTGGTTCCATTTGTGTGTACACTCTGGCAGTTAAACGAGCACTCACATTTTCACAGTGGTAACTCCTCCTCCTGTGTGTGCCCCACTGCACCCCCCCCCCCTCTCTCTCTCTCTCTCTCTCTCTCTCTCTCTCTCTCTCTCTCTCTCTCTCTCTCTCTCTCTCTCTCACTCTCCCCTGCCTTGTTCCTACACAGCCGTTCCTCCGTCATTCCAACGCACACGCCGAGCGGAGAATACGCCTTTTCCACTATCCACACACTCACTCACACACACACAGGCAGCAGCAGCACAGCCACGCCGACCCGACCCACGGACCGACCGAGCTCTATACCTTTCGCTCAGGGACTTACAATATTCGACATTGAAAAACCCAAGGCGGTGTGTTGTTTTTTTAACGGAATCCTAACGCTTGGAATTGTGTTACGCATGTGAGCGCGTGTAGCCTGCTATCTTCACGCACAGCCAGACGGGGACTACTATGAATATAACCATGGCTCTTATTCTTCTGACTCAAGAGCGGCTCTGACCAAGAAGGCAAGCTGCAGGGCAACAACTCCTCGGATCTTTGCCCCATACGTCTGCTGGAGGAAGGAGGACCTGTATTTATCAACGGACAACAACCGATCTGGGAGATAATTTCTTTTGACGCATGGTTGTGTCGTTGGTTGGAACACCGAAGCCGGGGCAACTTGTTTTCACCCAGTTTCTAACACCGATGCGAGGTGTGCGGACTAGAAGACTGGTGGTGCCCGTTCCCCTCTGCTTCTAAATAATAAAAGCACGTTGGGGATCGCTGAACGGGGGGAAAAAGAAGAGGCTTGTTCGATTTCCACGAAAGGATTCGTTTTCTTTTTTTTTTTCTTTTTTTTTAAACCCTCCATTTTTGTATTAATATTATTTTTCGATTCCACGGAATTTGGGTGTATGGAGATAACTGTGGGATCGTCGGCGGCTTGACTTGACTCTCTACCCTTGGGTGCGCGGAGCGGAGCGGAGCGGAGCGACGGTTGGTCTCACCTAAAGGATTGTAACTCCCCCACTCTGCTGCTCTCTCCCCCCGCCGTGGGTCTATTTACATGTCCGACCTGCCCGCTTTATGACAATGGATTACTTTCTGGTTTTGTGCAGCGTCTTGCTGCCTGTCGTGTCCGCTGTTGAAGGTAAGGATTAAATATATTTCTATATTTCCTTTCTTTTTTGGGGGGCGGCTGTGTTGGCGCTACACGAGAAGGGAAGGGTTGCAATAAGCCTTTTCCCTCACGGCACGGGTTGGGGTTTTTTAGTTCGTTCAGTGCACAGAGGTTCCAACTGTCCGATTGTACCTTTTACTCAATTACTCCTCCTAACCATAACTATTGATTGATCTGCACAGCGACCACCCTGTTAAGGGTCGCTAATAGATTGTCTGGCCGTTACGCATGCAATGCAACGCAGCGAGGCGCGTATTAGAAGAACCAGGGCGATATAGGTTTCAATACACGATTGTTATGCGCGTCTAGCGCAGCGCTCCTCCATATCAATGGGTTTAGTTGTTGTGTGTATTGTTTTCTCTGTGTGTCTGCCCGAGAAATCCTGAGCGATGGTCTATTCTTCTTTGTCACTTTGAAGCAAATTAGCGCTAGAGTCTGTGTTCGGCGGGGTGTCGGGGATTTTTTTTCTTCTCCTTTTATTTTTTTTAGTGTGGATCGCGGGGGTCTCGCAGAATGCAGCCACGGAGCCCCCGTGAAGCGATGCCCCCCACGCACTCACTCACTCAGTCAGACAGACAGACCGAGACGCACTTTCCCCTCGCCTCGAGTCAGCAGCGCCGTGGACTTTTTAGGTCTCGGGGAGTGCGTGGCCTTTTTGACCCGCCTGGAAATGCAACTTGAAAATACATCTTTATCGATGCAAAATTCACATATATAGGACCCAATTTCGTTGTTATTATTGTTTTATTCATGTATGTGTGTCGTCCCGTCGTCCCATAGGCTATTCGCAGCTACAAACAACCTACAAATGTGCTAAATATTATGTTCATTTCGATTCATAGCCTACACACCCATGTTGTTTTGCTATAGTCTGTCTCCACATTGTCCACAACTCCCTTATTTACTCCCTTATTTAATGTTTTAGACCCATTTTACCTCCAGTTTAAAGCATTCGTCTTTGTTGACTTGGGGGATATGTTGCGTGCATAAATAATCTATTCGAATCTTACATTTTCCTCCATTTCTAATGCTTTGTTTCAATAACAAAGCAAACAAACGTGTTATTCTAGTGGCCTTTGGACAAGTATAAGGACTGAAGTGTGTATTGTAGAGTGTAGGCCAGTGTGTGTGTATGTGTAGTGGTTGAATAGTGGACTCAGGCCGTGGGGTGCTTGTGTTGCATGGTGAACTGAAAGTAGGACAGTGGGCCACAGGCTGAGTGTACGCTTCTCTCTGGGCTTTTCTCGTCTTATTTCACCACTTGTGTCAATGTATTGGTTCTCAATGGCGTCACTGATAAAGCCTCGGTTATAGCCTATTGAGTTGCGTGCCTGATATGTCGTAGCCTATAGCCTAGGTGCTACGTAGCCTAAATAGCAGATCTACAAGCCCACAACTGATCTGTTGTTTAGGCCTATGGCAGAGTGCTAAGATTTCAATTCAGCGTTTTATTTATTTTTATTTATCTTCTGAAAAGCTCGTGGTGTGCTTGTGCGTCAATTGTTTACAATCTTTGACCTTAAAACCAAGTGTATATAGGCTAATATCGTTTTAAACTCTCATAACGATTCAGTTTGGCGTTTAGGTTGCTTTCCCGTGACTTTGGTTTATTGACAAGGGCAGAAGGAAAGTAGGCCTATTTAGTAGGCTGTTGTCAAAGGGCAAAATAATGTAAAGCCTTATCAGATAAGTTTTTTTGCTTTTATTATTGCGTTGGAATGGAAGTGTCGATAACGATAAGCTCACAACAAAGGGCGGTAGATTATGATGCGTAGGCCTATCATAGATCCATCCACCTATAACTTAGACCAGTGCTTCTCAAAGTGGCGTCCGGGGACCCCCTGGCGTCCTTGGGGAGGTTTACGGTGGGTCCACACAGCAAAATGAGTCGATATAGCATCGAAATCACTCGAAGCTCGCCCCAATGGAAAATAGCCGATCTACAAGCTCGTTGTGAGCTTAGATAGGGTTGCATTGCTATGTTGTAAGCTTGTAGATCTGCTATTAATATATATATATATATATATATATATATATATATATATATATATATATATATATATATATCCTAACAACACAAATCTTATTTTCGTATTTTTGGGGTCCCTGCATGGCACAAAATACTTTCAGACAGGGTGGGTTCCGAATCCGCGGCCAAAATACACATTAATTCGGGGGTCCTTGACATGAACAAAAAAAGAAGTAGCCTACCGCTGACTTCTAGACCACATGGTCTGAATTAGCTAAATGGAACCGTGCCGTGCCGTGCTGTGTTGGTCGGGGGCCGAGGCGGCGTTTCAGGGAACAGCGAATGAGGTGCGCCCGGGTGCGTACCTTTTGCGCGAAGCCCGAAAGCGCGAAGTGGGGAAATGTCTCCTACCGCACCGTTAGCGCGAACGAGAGGGGAGGCGTGAGGACATTTTAAGCCGTAAGAAACTACACAACCACACAATATATTTGACTAAATGAAAAAGGGTGCCCCCTGTCGAAACTATTGTAGGCCTACTACCACACAATATATCTTCCTGGACCCTTATTGTGAAGGGCTGAAGGCAGAGAAATGATCTACAAGCTCACGTTGTCTCGTGGATGCAACGTGTTGTGAGCTTGCAGATCAGCTATTTTGCGAGACAAGCTGAGTGCAGACAGCACTGCATATTCGTGCTCAGTGCGTGCACAGTGGAGCATGTGAATGAAAAGAGAGACATTGTACTACCATACAATATCGAGCACTGCATATTATCAACGTTCACAAGGAGCTGTACTACCATACAATATCGGTGCGGTAGGAGACATTTCCCCACTTCGCGCTAACGGTGCGGTAGGAGACATTTCCCCACTTCGCGCTTTCGGGCTTCGCGCTTTCGGGACTTTCCCGGTGCGCCCATGCGGGGCGGGCAGGCAGCGCAGGCAGGCAGCCTGCTTGGGTGCTGTGCACCGGGGCTGAAGTTGATGTATTTCGTTAGGACAATCTATTCCCAACATAAGTGATGCCATAAATTTTCGCCCGCTGACCTGGTTGGGGGCTTACCTAAGCTTTTAATACAGCCGGCTTGATTTATGGCCCCGGCCGCTCCTCCGACTACTTCTCTCCAGGATCCACTGAGTTTATGGTGATTTTTTTTGGTCGGGGGGAGAGAAGCGAGCGAGGCGGCGTTGAGCCCCATGCAGCGGGGACGCATGCAGGCCCCCGGCCGTCACACTCACACACACACGCTATCTCTCTCTCTCTCACCAGGGACCATATATAGACTAATAGACACAATGTTTCTTCACATTTATCATCCCACAACTATACCGCGTTATCTCACTTTGTAATAGTCACTCTGAACTTTGTTCAACTTTTTTGGACCGTTTTCGCTTGTCATAGATAGTTATGCTTTCCCTCCTAAACAGCCAAACGTTATAATTCCCGTTTTGTCTTTATCAATGGAATCTTGCGTTATTTATCAAACAAAGCGTGACACAATTCCGTGTAGGCCTATCTGTAGGCCTAGGCTAGCTATGGCTTCATTTTAAGAAGAGGCCCGCTTGATGATGTCATTGGGCACAATTTGGGTTTTTGTTGGAGGAAATGTTTTGCTTTTGGGGCCGACTAAACAAAATCTAGCCTTCATTACAGCCTAGCTTAACTTAATTTCAGTCGGATTTCTATCTAGTCAACAGTTTTTTTGCTAGACTGGAAGCTCATTTGACTTTCCAGGCCAAAAGAATGTAAACCTTGACTTTTTTCAAGGCAACGATATATTTCGGCTCACAGTGTGAAGTTTACTCTGCAGTCTATATACACCACTGTGTGAAGAGCAGGCTACTGAACAAGAAGCTGCATGGCTAATATTAATTAATGTTAATATTATTGTTATTATTGTCGTGGGGAGAGAGAAGCTTTGGGCTACAAATGGCGTCGATGACAGTGTAATACAGTCCGCAGGCGGTCGAGTTAATCTTTCTCCAGTGTAAATTATGCTTGGATGATGTGCGAGGCAGGAAGAAAATCTGTTAAGCAGACCACACGCACGCACGCAGCGCGCACAACCACCACAATAACATGAATCACCCACACAGACACATTAGATATGCATAGGCCTCTCCACTATCACTGCTTGATGTGTGTGTGTGTGTGTGTGTGTGTGTGTGTGTGTGTGTGTGTGTGTGTGTGTGTGTGTGTGTGTGTGTGTGTGTGTGTGTGTGTGTGTGTGTGTGTGTGTGTGTGTGTGTGTTGGTTTATCTCGAGATGGATCTATAATTCATTCGTCCCTCTTTATCGTGGGCTAGGTGACAGTTCAGTTGACTTTACTAGGGCTACCCATATAATAGAGCCTATGTTAACGTATAGTATTTAGGAATCTTTTCAAATGGGCGACAGACGGAAAAGCCCTGTCCTCGCTGTTTAATTTAACTGATGTGAGATTGTAGGCTACAAATGTAGCCACATGGACCCTTTATGGGTCCATTTGGTTACATTTGTAGCCTACCCTCTCGCAGTTAGCTACACAGACATTGATATATTAAATAAATACTAAGACTGTTATCGTGTATAATGGGTCTATTAAACGTTCACTTAACAATTCCACTTATCCGCCCATGATCTGTCACGCATTTTGCCAACAGCAACTTCAGAGCATTTCTATAATAAATACGATATGAAGTATGATGGATCAGGTGTTTTTTAAAGTGCTATTAATGCCAGGGTCTTGCATGGAGCAGATAACAGACAAACGGCCTTTTATTGTCACCTTCACGCGGGGACCCCCTGGCCTGTCTGTTTCTCTCTCTCCGTTTGCTGCTATTATCTTAGCTGTTATTTATGGCCGTAATATGTGTGTGCGTGGAATGATGGAGCGTGTTTATGTTTTTATTACTTGTGAACGGCGAGGATGATCGCACTGTCTTCCTCTTCTTCCACGGGACTTTTCCCCTGTTGCGCGATGATGGTATCTCTCTCTCTCTCTCTCTCTCTCTCTCTCTCTCTCTCTCTCTCTCTCTCTCTCTCTCTCTCTCTCTCTCTCTCTCTCTTTCATAAGAACCACTTCAGCCCTAGCCTATAATACATTTCCGCCATTTGAAAATAGCCAACCTACAAGCTCACAATTGTGAGCTTGTAGATCTGCTATTTTCAAAAGATTGTTTTTACATTTGAGAAGTTGTGAAACGGGACATTCTGCATAATGAGTAGGCCTACTTTCTACTTTTGGCACTTTAATTATATTTTGACACCAATAAGTGTGTATTTTTACTCAAGTATTTTTAATTCCTGACCTTTTACTTGTAGTATTGATACTTTTATTTAAATTAAAACAAAAGGGGGGAAGTAGGGCCTACGTTTTCCTGCATTTTGTCCAGCTGCACACTCGGGCTACTTGATAAACCCATGTCACAGGTTCATTGGGTTACAATTGACGTTGTGACATGAACAACAGACGGAGTGTGTGTGTGCAGAGAGAGAGAGAGAGACTGAGACAGAGAGACTGGGAGGGATAAATAAATAGAGATATAGAAGCTGAAATCAAACGAAGCCAAGGCCAGTAGCAGCCCATTTGTTAACCATCGTGGCTGGTATCTCATCTCTTGGAGGAGCAGCAGCCATCTTAACATTTTATGGAGGCTGCTTCAAAGGCAAATGGCTCACTAACCTCGTTAAGGGCCACAATTGAACAAACAAAAGGAACTATTAGCGCCCCTGGCTTTAACCGTCTGTGTGTAGTGAGCACCGGAAAGCCTTTGAGGAGAGCCGCGTGGAAAAGAAACATGCGTGGATTGGAAGTGATGATCATTTGCAAGAGAATGGCCACGGCAGCCATTCTGGTTCTTCTACTGTCTGGCCTGAGTGAATTAGGGTATTAAGGCTGAACAGAACAGACAGGCCAAAACGGGCGGAATCATAATAAGATAAGATGGTATCTGTAGATAAAAGCTCTGGAAATAGACTATATGGAAATTCTGATATAATTGAAAGCTTGTAGATCTGTTCTTGTTCTGGGTAAGACAGTCATATCCACTTATACATTATAGGCTGAACAATAGGCCTAATATAACGGACTTAAATTGACTGTAGGTCCATTGATACTGCACTGAGGTCCAGTGGTCTAAAGTAGCTAAGTACATTTACTCAAGTACTTAAGTACAATTTTGATGTATATGTTTACTCTACTGGAGTCTTTCCAATTTTCAGTACTTTTACTTCTACTCCACTACATCTCAGAGGCAAATATTGTACTTTTGCTCCACTACAATTATTTGAAAACTTTACTTTAGTTACTAGCTACTTTTTGATTATTATTACAATACACACATTAACCACTTCAGCCCTAATATATATATAAATATATATATATATATATATATATATATATATATATATATATATATATATATATATATATATATATATATATATATGAAAGATATTCATATTTGAAAACTTCTGAAATGGGACACTCTGCATAATGAGTGGTTTTGATACTAATAATTTAGTTGAATTCCGGACTAGACTATTTCTAAATTGCAGTATTGCTACTTACGTTACAAATGTGAGTAGCCTATATTTTTCCACCACTACATGAGGTCACGCACAAAAGTCCGGAATTGAAAATGTACTTGAGTAAAAGTTGGCATCAAAATGCACTTTATAAGTACCAAAAGTAAAAGTACAAAATGTTTGAAAATAGCAGATCTACAAGCTCCCAACACGTCGCGATGCGACACGTTGTGAGCTTGTAGATCAGCTATTTTCAAATAGCCAAGCTATAGCTATATCCCATGAAAAGCCTTGTTCCATGAACTCCTTGACTTATTAATTCTTCGTACACAGCAGCATTCGTTGTGTGGTCTGTGCATGGGTCATTGATCAGGGGAATCACTAACTGCTTAGACCTTCTACAGTGGAGGATCAATGGCTTTGATTGCCTTGTTGCTTCCTTGGCCGAGTATAGCAGCCAAACGGGTATGAGCTAGAGAACTGGTCCCATCATCATCATCATGAGATCTAATCTATTATAGAGGTGGAAGTCTTTTGCTGCTGGCCCATGCAGGCCAGAGAAAGGCTTGGAAAACATTGAGCTGGGTGTAGTGATTACCAATTCATTTTTATGTTATTAATTGCAGAGGCTTTGAGTTCAAGTGATTGGATTGGGGTGGAAGCATAGCATGGGTCGTTCGTAGCCCTAGGCCTACTATACGGCCTATAGACTGGACAACTGGCTGTATAGGCCTACCAGGGGAGCGGCAGACAGGGTCAGGATTAAATCGGCATACAGTCCTAGTCTGATGTTGATTTAATTCAATACAGATCTGTGACGTTTTATATCCAAGTGTTGGTTTAGGTCTCAGTAGCCTATACAATTATCCATGTTGAGGCATTATTCATTTGATTGACTCACATAACATCCAGTCTAATTATTTTTGTTTCGTTATTTTCTGAAGTGACAATATATCATAAAAAGTCATTTTACAATTACAATCTGAATTATTTTCTTTGTCCCAATTATTATAATTTAATATTTATGAAATATTTAAATTTTAAATCTTATAATTAATCTAAAAATGGTTGGCAATGTTATTTTTTTATTGTTGCAATTATTTTTATTTTATTTGCTTGCCTACTAATGGAATACAATTAACATAATACTACTACTTTTTTTACTACAACAATAAAATTAATTGTGCAAATTGTATTACATTATAATGCAAATAAATACCATAAATTGTTATAAATAGGCTACTTGTATTAATAGTAGTTAATAGTAATCAACACAAGCATAAATCATTGTTATATTTTAATAACACATAATAAAAGTTAAACCACTACCATTATAAATATAGCTACACTTGTAATTAACCACTTTTGGCCTGTTTTACTTTGGGGTGTCGCCTGGCGGAAATAGCTGATTTACACGCTCACAACGCGTCATGATGTGACACGTCGTGAGCGCGTAGATCTGCTATTTTCGCCTTTAATGACATGCCCAAAATAGAACTACCAGGTGAAAGGGGTTAAATGTGTTAAATTGCTTAGTTATTACATAGGCTTGCTTTTGCTTACTTATTAAGCATAGGCTTGCTGTCACAATTTGGAAACTTCATGTCTATTTTATTCTCCGCACACAGTACGATATGTCGTTTGCCGACAAGAACTGAATTTCTTCAGCTCGAAAATCAGTCGTTGTAGGCAAGCCACACATCACGTCATACGTATAAGTTAGAGAGTTTAGTTTAGCTTTGGTCGGCACATTCACAGAATTCAGAATTTAGAATCCACCTCGAAAGGCCAACGAAGAGTGACCCCGAAAAAAACAACAAAAGAAAAACTGTGAAAAAGAACCAGTTTCCTCCACAGAATAAAAACAACAGCCTCTCTCTCTCTCTCTCTCTCTCTTTCTCTCTCTCTCTCTCTCTCTCTCTCTCTCTCTCTTGCTCCGTGCCCTGGGCCCGCAAGCCCAGTCGGCAGATCACATGCACCCTGGCGGCCATCTTGAACAGATGTACAGTGGCTTTGGTTCAGATTGTCGTATAGAGGGGCTCAATAGGCGAGTGTGGGTGGGGGGGTGGGTGGGGGGGGGGGGGGGGGAGGGGTGGGATGAGTCGGTATTGAGTTGAGGTTGGATCATATGTGATGGCTGTAGAGCTGCCGGCGGTATGCTGGCCTTCGTAAGAGGGGGAGGGGGAGGGTGGTTTTGAACGACGGAGGCCTTACTAGCGAGCGCCGGGCCAAGTTGAGATTTGACAGGCTTTTGCAGATGTATATCGTCTCTGTTGTCGGGCCGAAACCTCGTATATCCCAAGTTTCAAATTTGTATGCTTTTTCGTAAGTTAAAGCCCACTTCGTCACACAAAAGTGTCTCACTAAAGTAGTGAAATAGCAGATCTACAAGCACACCTTACTAGCCTTACTAGCGAGCGCGGCCAAGTTGAGATTTGACAGGCTTTTACAAATGTATATCGTCATGGTCGCGCCGAAACCTTGTATCTCCAAAGTTTCAAAATTGTTTTAAAGCCCCACTTTGTCGTACAAAAGTGTCTCACAAAAGTAGTGAAAATAACAGATCTATAAGCACACAATGCCTCGCGATGCGAGGCGTTGTGTGCTTGTAGGTCGGCTATTTTCGCTACTTTAAATCGTTTTATAAAATAATAACAAAAAAGGGAAGGTTTGGGACATACAAGGTTTCCACGTGTGTGTGTGTGCGTGCACGTGCGTGTGCGTCTGTGCGTGTGCATGCATGTGTGTACGTGTGTGTGTGTGTGTCTTCCGTCCGCCGGGGCACGGCTCACATGGCGCAGGCTGCTGCGGACTGACGGAGAGACGGGGCGAGTTGTAATTCCATATGCGAGCAACAGCCGTGACAACAACCCCGCAGCCTTCACATACTGGGAAGGCAAAGGATGAAACGGCTGGCTGACCTATGAAAATAACACACACACACACACACACACACACACACACACACATACTGTACAGTACACTGTACTTTACTTACCCTTTTCCCCACGGTGACCTTAGCATAGTGCTGCAGGGCGATATGTCAATATCACTGCTATTTCAAAAGCTTTGCCTACGATTACGATTCATGAACAATGATAAAAAGAGAAGAAAAAAGGTGAAAAGAGCAGATCTATACCAGATCACACCGTGTCTCGTTTAGTTCGATTTCTGCATTAAAAGCATGTGTCGATTCTTTGATACATAACAAAAAAACATTATGTCAGTTACATCACATGTTCTAAACTCTAAATGTTTGGCGTTTGTATTTTTATTTTAAATATATTTTCGGTTGATTGTACCTCAGAACGTCCAATGCCTTGAAAAGCGCTGCGGTAAGAGAATCTATGGCCTTTAGATGCCCATCAAGGAAGGGCCCTATAGTGTGTATGTGTGTGTGTGTGTCCATTTATGTGCGTGCCCGTAGGTAGGCCTATGTATACATGTTTGTGTGTGTGTGTGTGTCCAACTGTCCATATAGGTATGTGTTTGTGTGCGTGCCCGTAGGCCTATGTACAGTATATTTGTGTGTGTGTGTTGATATAGGTATGTGTTTATGTTTGTGTGTGTGTGTGTCCATATAGGTATGTGTTTATGTTTGTGTGTGCGAAAAGGGCCAGCCTGGCATCTGACAGCGAGGGTGGGCCTCGTGGGATAGCAGGTCTTTGACACCCCACTCCTCCTGAGAGGGTGAATGTGTCTGGGCCTGCCCTCTGCCAAGAGCCCCACTGGTGCTGTCTATAGCAGCGGAGCGGAACGAGAGAGAGAGAGAGAGAAGGGCTGAGAAAGAGAAAAGAGAGATGTTTGGACTCGTACAACTTTGTCTGGGAGCGAGGAGAGAGCGAGCGAATTGGGTGGCACAGCAAGGGGGCTGTGTGTGTGTGTGTGTGTGTGTGTGTGTGTGTGTGTGTGTGTGTGTGTGTGTGTGTGTGTGTGTGTGTGTGTGTGTGTGTGTGTGTGTGTGTGTGTGTGTGTGTGTGTGTGTGTGTGTGTGTGTGTGTGTGTGTGTGTGTGTGTGTGTGTGTGTGTGGGAGGGTCTGCCCGCCACGCCAGCCAAGGTGGGGCAGCTTAACGGAACCCAAACATGATGGCGTCCCATATAGGCAGCACCAGCTGTAGCCCTCTGTCTCTTGTTGTCTCGTTCCAAATCGGACGAACTCAGGGTTTTTATTCGCTGGTTTAGTCGTTGCTATATCGATTTCAATCGCGAACCGTAACTTGTGATTTGATTATGTTGGATTTTGTTATCGCAGGCAAGCGGTGTGTACACGTCTCCGGTTGGGTTTTGCTGTGTAGCTGTAATACCATGGATAGGGTGTGCCGCCATTTTACCCTCAAGTCTGGTTGCTCGCTCAGTGTCAAACCCCTCCCTCCCTCCCTCCCTACACACACACACACACACACACACACACACACACCCCTGTCCGTCCACTTTGTCCTCACTGAACTATATTAATGGGCTTCAGAAACCCGAAGAAATGTTTGACACAATATTAACGGCCATCAAGATGATGTTTCATTGGCTCCAACGTCTGCGACCAGAACGTCCATAAAGCGCGGCAGCCGGGGAAAAAAAAATGAGCATGTGTCACAGAAATGTACATACGTCAGAGACAGAGAGAGAGAGAGAGGGGTCCGCTGTGCTTTTCCAAAAGCGCCCACCCCTCAACCCACACCCTGTGACCCCTAACCGGGGGTCTGGAAGAGTCGGGGAGGGGGTGGCGTGGGGTAAAATGTGTCTATATTTGAGCGAGAACAGTGGCTTGGAGGGGGTTGGTGTGTGAGTGCGTGCGTGCGTGCGTGCGTGCGTGGTTTGGGGGGGAGGGAGGAGGGGTGGGGGTTCGGTTTTCTGGTCCACAGCCTAGCCTTGTTTGAGCTTCAACAATAGCGGCCTTAACACAATCAAGCCCCAGGGGTTATCCGCTTCCAGCCACCAATAAAAAAAAACACACTGCGAGAGAGAGAGAGAGGATGTGTGTTATGTTTTAGAGAGAGAGAGAGAGAGAGAGGATGTGTGTTATGTTTTAGAGAGAGAGAGAGAGAGGGGACGCGGCACGCAGCAGCAGCCCCTCTCCTCTCTCCACTTACGTACGTACTTATGGGTCTACATAAACACCCGGGCAGACGGGTCAGAGGAGCTGTCTTGTCGTCGTTTTTTCGGTCGTGGTCGCTGGCAGGCCGCCGTCGGCCTTATAGCGGTTCCAGAGCTCTATACAGCAGTGGTTCTCTGAGTGGATTCCAGGGACTCTGTGGGTTCCTTATATTGACCCTTACAAGTCTGTAACTCTGGCAGGGTTCCATTTGTACCCTGCCAGAGTTAAGGGGAGACCTTGAAATGTGAAAGTTTGAGAAACACTGCTCTACACAGTACCGCTGCTCTCCTCTCATGCAGGACTGTGTGTGTGCATGTGCGTGTGTGTGTGTGTGTGTGTGTGTGTGTGTGGTGCTCATGGGAGATGACTAAAAGCTCTTTATAGGCATGCCACGGCCATTACACCACCAGAGTCACTTGGCGAACGACCGGTGATGGCTGCAGGAAAGAAAAAGGGGGGGGGGGGCGTATCTTGAGGTGCTGGTGGTGGGTGGGGTGGGTGGGGGCTGTTGGGTGTGCAGGGGGAGGGGTGATTTATACTTATGTGCGTCGGTGTCGCACACGCCAAAAAAGCCGATCCACAAGCTCTTCACGCGTCACAGTGTTGGAGTCGTTGTGAGCTTATGGATCGCCTATTTTTGGTGCGCGACACAGCCGTGCGGCCTGGCATGAGTCTTGTAGACTTCTCCACATGGCGGTTCCCCCTCCCTCCCTCGCCCCCCCCCCCCCCCCCCCCCCCCCCCCCCCCCCCCCCCCCCCCCCCCCCCCCCCCCCCCCCCCCCCCCACACACACACACACACCATTTTTCTTTTTACGAGCTTACAGGCTCTAGTAAGTAATTTTTGCCCGTTGGAGCATAAGGAGATCTTTGATATTTGGGTCCTTTTAAAACAGAAAACACATAAGCAGTCACATGTGTCTCTCTGGAGGGCACGGCGCTCCAAAAGGGTCTGCCCCCGCCCCCGCGGGGAACAGAGAGAGAGAGAGAAGAGAGAGAGCCCCACATCACCTGGTTTCAGCTACTTGTTAAAATGTTAGACGAAATAGGGAGAGGGGGGGAACGGAGGGGAGAGAGACACGCAGAGAGCGGAGAGAAATGTCTGGTTGAGCTTAACCATAGCAGGGTGCTTGATGATGGGACTTTGGAATGAGGCCTTGCGGCACCAGGCGTCTCGCTAGGCCTACGTTTATTTTTTTATTTTTTTGAGCAAGAAAAAAAAAACAACAACCACCAAAAAAACTAAAAGAGTAAAAAAGTAAAAACTGAAAGAAAAACCCCAAAACAACACAACTTTCAGCTCATTTTCAAACCCGGCGCCAACGGTGTGCGGAGGTGTGACGATGCGATACGGGCCCGCTTCAAGATTTGCACACATTTTCAAGTAAAAAAAAAAAAAGCAGATCTACAAGCTCGCAGCGCGGCACTCGGTGCCGCGCTGTGAGCTTGTATATCTGCTATTTTTTAATAGTTAAAGCATAAAATAATGTGGGGATGAATAGGGACGGCTGGGCTGGTGTTATCGGCAGCCGCCGCCGCCAACGTCGACTGTGATTAACCGCAGCAGCATGTGTGCAAATGGCGTCTGTGTGGCCTCCTGTGTTTGTGAGTGTGTGTGTGCGTGCGGGAGAGAGCGTGCGTGCGTCCACACAGCGGGCGGCGAATTACAACAGGCCACTAAAAGCTGCCTCCCTCAGCCCCTCGCCTCCATCTCCGCTTGGGCGTCAGACAAACCTCCTCCACCTGCACTTCATCTGCACTTCAAAGGGAGTATGTATGCTCCCCTCTTCTGCCTCTGCCTCCCTTCCTTCCCTTCCCTCTCTCCTTCCTTCCTTCCCTTCCTCGGCTCAGTACAGAGCAGCGGTAGGTTCTTCTTTACCCATACACCCCCTGGGCTCTTATCAGCAGCGAGCTGAGCTCTTTCTCCATTTCTTAAACGCCCGCTCGCTCGCTCGCTCGCACGGAGACGCGGCGGCAGCCTCGTGCCATGTGCACTTCACCCGGCAGGAGAGCGCCAATCACACGTGACCTTTTTGTCAGGCCGTATTTGCATAATTCCCCCCGTGGTTGCTGCCGTGCCGCTGGGCTTTGGCCTCCTGGAAGGCGCTGTGCAGCTGCAGGGGACATTTCTTTTTTCCTTTGACCTCGGTCTCTACGTGGCCGCCCTGGACTTTCATGTTTTAAGTGGGCATATAACGTTTAGAGGACAGCTGACACAATGTGCAGAATGGCTGGGCAAAAGGTGCTCATTTTACGGGGACTGTATAAACAGAGGCAATCCACCAAATGTGTAGGTGCAAGCAGGGGAGTTGGCCCTCTGCGATGACAGGGACACCGTGCCATTTGGTTGGCGGTGCCTGCAGAGAGGTGTGACGCGCGCGCGCGTGTGTGTGTGTGTTTGTGTGTGTGTTGCTTCTATGTGAAAGAGGGAAAGATAAGACCTAATATGAATATTCTTGCACATGAAAATCTTGTGTAAAAAATCGGAGTGTAAAGAAAAGAAGAAGCCACACCAGCATCCCTATTATGTCTGGGGAAAATTCGCCAAAAATAGCTAGATAGATCGGCACGGTGTGAGCTTGTAGAGCGGCCATGATTTTGCCAAAAGGATTTGTTGGATCGAAAAAGAACGCTCCAAGTTCGTGTCAGTTCCTTTGACTATTTATAGATGGTCTTAAGTGGTTACATTTGTGTGTGGGCGTGCGTGCGCGCACCACAAGTGCTTGTGTTCATCATTGCGTTGTGTTGTGATTAGCAGTGGGAGGGTTTGGCCTAGTTTTTTATGCTCCTTCGTCGTGTGATGATGGTGTCGCGCTCCGGAAAAAGCGGACCTGCAAGCTCACAACGTGTCGCATCCGCGACACGTTGTGAGCTTGCAGGTCTGCTATTTCGGCATGTGCGACACCGCCCCGCGTCGAGAGCATAAACGCGGCTTCAGAGAGCCTGCTTGGGAGCCAGACAGCACCAGCCCTCATCCATACAAC
Organism: Nannobrachium achirus; assembly: GCF_963921795.1. Lineage (NCBI taxonomy): Eukaryota > Metazoa > Chordata > Actinopteri > Myctophiformes > Myctophidae > Nannobrachium > Nannobrachium achirus. The sequence goes on from NC_137810.1 coordinate 41,411,166, forward strand.
AGTTGGTCCAGTTGCTTCTGTGCCGAGTCTCGTCTCCCTCCAATGCACTCCCTCGCACTTTGGGGACTTTCATAAGATGCAATCAACTGCAATTGGCTTGCTCTATTAATTCACAGGACCCCCATTAGCCAGAGTTTTCTTTTTTCTTTTCCTTTTTCTTCCAGTAAAGCCCCCTGTGACATCCACCGCTTCCACACTCGTGTGGTACGTCCTAATATGTTTATTCATGGTGTGAGAGCGATTTAACTCAACTGTGAATTTTAAATCGGGGAGTTAAGAGTTATTTCCGGTGGCCCAACGTGTTTCTTATTTTTAAATATAAATTTTTCTTTAAATAAGCGATGCATTCATGCATACCTATTCCTGTTGTTTCCTTTTTTTCAACTATTTTTGTGCATTTTGTGCTTAAGTTGGAATGCTATAGCGGTGGTTTTCAGCGGAGAGGGTTTGTGGAGGGAAGGCGCAGTGCAGTGAAAGACTAATTGCTATGTGGCAGATGAAAGCGCTCGGACAAAATGGGTTGACACCTCCCTCTGTGCCAAGTCAGGCCAGAAACAGCTTCCCTTTCCCCTCTCACACCCAGCGGACCCCCCTCACTGACCCCTGATTCTACATGCACACGCACACACACACACACACACACACACACACACACACACACACACACACACACACACACACACACACACACACACACACACACACACACACACACACACCTTTATTCTTGGGGTCAGGTCTTCGTCGCCCTGTCCCAGTGTGTTCCAGCGCCTCCCGCTAATGAATCAATCAGCTGGCTCCATTCATCGCACCCTGTCAGACCCAATCGATCAGCCTCCCCGTCCCCCTCTGTGTGTGTGTGTGTGTGTGTGTGTGTGTGTGCGTGTGCGTGTTGTGTGTGTGTGCGCTTGGATTGTGTGTCAGTGTGCATGGGTGGGTTTGTGTTGGGCTTGAAACAGACAGACAAATGCTGCAGACAAAACTAGCTTGTTGTTCACAGGAGTTTTGTGTGTGTTGTGTGTGTGTGTGTGTGTGTGTGTGTGTGTGTGTGTGTGTGTGTGTGTGTGTGTGTGTGTGTGTGTGTGTGTGTGTGTGTGTGTGTGTGTGTGTGTGTGTGTGTGTGTGTGTGTGTTGTGTGTGTGTGTGTTCCTTCTGCTAGCCATGCTGCACCACACCACTGTTCCAGAGTTATGGCCTCCTAACACCTTGAAGATGGCAGTATGGCAGTCAGACAGGATGGAGCCCAGTCAGTCACCTCCATTACCTCCAGGGCTGACCTTTTGTTGGAAGTTGGCAGAGATGTTTAGTGTGCGTGCCTTATGTGCTGCTTCCCTATGAACCTTTGCCA
>NC_137810.1:41417513-41425013 GCF_963921795.1 Nannobrachium achirus
CACTGCTGTATAGCATGAATGAGCAGCAATTTGACATAAAAAAAAAGAAAAGAAAAAAAAAACATCACACACACAAAAGTCCATTGATGTGTAATTGTAGTTGGTTGTCAGAAATCATTCCCTAATAAGTCAAAGCTAATATGTAATGAGGCCCGGCTCACGGACGAGGTCAGCTGCACACCCATGTCCCTGGGCTAGAGAAAACCTCAGAAAAGCACTCCACATGCTGAGATCAATGCAGAAAACCTTGTCTTTAATTTAAGACATCTGCGTCAAGCGGTGCTCAAGTGCCAAAAAAAAGAATAAGTGACGTTTAAAAAAAAAAGCTAAGGTTTCGGTCCTTATCATCAGCGATATTGGCAACACCCAGCTCACGTAAGCCATCTGCTCCTCTTATCGTTGTTTCATGTCTTAATTGCTTATGAGCGACGCTCACGGACAATCTTCGCGTTCGCAATTCCTTTCATGCCGTCCCGTGTTTGCTGCCTGTCGTCGCCCCGCTTAGGGTCCACGGGAACAACAAAAAGCCCCGTGATGGAAGCAAGTTCTGGACTGTTTTGTGTTATCCTTGACATGTTCCCTCTCTGCATGCGTGCGCTTGGTATGTGTTTCAAGTTTGCCAAAGAAAGAGGGAAAGAAAGAAAAGGAACGAAACGCAGCCACAGGGTTTTTTTTGCGCACATTGAACTCTGCCATGATTTATTAATACAAGTCCCCTCTTTGAACGGTGGCCCACTGTGCGAGCCTGGCGAGGCAGCAGGCTTACATTTTCAGCTCAAGTAACACCTTCCTAACATGATGTTAGCAACATAACATCAGCGCTGCAAAACAAGTCCCGGGTAATTACTTTTAAGTCGCACAACTACCAGTCGAGTCCCCGCAAACACCCTGCCCAAAAGCCCTTCTTCCCCCCCCCCAATACTCTGTGCAGGGGTGTCGCACCAAATTCTGGGCCCTGGGTACAAGGATTCACATTTTGTGCTTTAACTATTGAAAAATAGCAGATATACAAGCTCACAGCGCAGCACCGAGTGCCGCGCTGCGAGCTTGTAGATCTGCTATTTTTTTTAAAGTCTTGAAAATTTGTGTTAAAGTATAAAATAATTAAGGCTCCTCCATCTTGGGCCCTAGTAACTCAGTCCCACTTTTCCTTGTGACACCCCTGACTCTGTTTTGCGATGATGAAGTCACCGTTTTTGGGGTGGACGAGCCCGTCCCGCAGTGTGGTGTGGTTTGAGAGGCCATAAACACTGGTCCTGAGTCAGATTTACTGGCCTCAGGGGGCACCGGGGACTCATTAGGCCTTTCTGCCCACTTCGGGCTGGTTCGGGGTCAGGGCCGACCATGACTAATCGGGGGCCCGGGCTGTGCTGGAAGCACCGCGCCCTGCCCTGTGGTTCGGAGCAGCTCCCAAACCCCACCTAGCTTAGGATCTGGACCTCCGAGAGCCTCTGGCTGCCCCATGCCTTTGTATCTCTGTCCAAAAAGAGGATTACGCTGAGCGAGTGGAAACATAACATACATACCAATACCGAAGAATTCTGCACACTTAATCACACTTAATGTAGCTCCATTTAGATTGTTTTAATTACTAATGTTTTGACGAGCTGCCTTCATCAGGGTATATGTAACATCCATGATATTTCTTTTGTCACACACACACACACACACACACACACACACACACACACACACACACACACACACACACACACACACACACACACACACACACAGACACTGTACTCATAGACACGCGCGCGCACACACACACGCTCCTGTCGTCTTGTCTTTGATGTTAAAACACAGTCGCAGCTCGCTGTGGTTGTTTATTCCCCTCAGACGTGAGCGCCGGCGGGGCTACCTCATCTCAGCACCAGGCCAGCTGAACAACACTCGTGCTAATGGGGTGAGCTTAGTCATGAACAGGGCGATTGTTATTTATTGACTGGCTAACTTTGCCAAAGGCTGTTGTGTCACACAACAGCCACAACAGCCAACAACTTGTGTGTGCGTGTGAAAGAAGGACACAGGCGGGCGGGCGGGAGAGAGAGAGGCAGAAGAAGTGTCAGACAATGAAACGCGCACGCTCGTTGTTGGTGACAGACAACCTGACCGCCTCGGCGCTGACAGCGACGCGGGGTGCGGCTGACAGAAGAGCTGCGTTCTGTCGTGGCAGCGTGTCTTTCTCTCTCCATCTCTCTGTGCTTGTGTGGTATGTGTGTGTACGCTGGAACAGACAGAGTCCATTGAATGTCCATGCAAAGCCTGACTTATACTGACTTATATGCACAACACCGAAGCAACGGCTGATACATCATAAATCAGGCTTCAGCTGGTGAGCTTACTGCATGTCTCCGACCCCCTGTTTATTTCCACCGGCTTTCCCCCAATCACCACCTCCTAACCCCATTACCCCGCCTCACCCCCGCGAGACCGTTCCCTCTGTAATATCTATGTGTGGCTACTCTTCCACGAGGCCTACAGCCTCATACATGTCTGTCATACTCCATTCCATCAGCCGGGCACTCCGGGGGCCAACGTATTGACTCCACACTGTGAAGTGCCCTGTCAAAACAGCTGAGGTTAATGTATGGATTGACTATTGACTCCGGCTATGTTGGCCTGACCTTATGAACCCTCTGACCCCTGTTAGTATATGCCCTGAGAGCACTATGTCCGAGTCCCTCTCTCTCTCTTTTATCTAGTTTCCTCTTATCTTTTATTTATGTTTCCTAAAAGTTTGTTGCCTTTTTTTTCACCTCGGTAAATCACTGCTTCTGGAGCCGGGAGCGATGTTTGGATCCCAAGGGGTGTGTGTGTGTGTGTGTGTGTGTGTGTGTGTGTGTGTGTGTGTGTGTGTGTGTGTGTGTGTGTGTGTGTGTGTGTGTGTGTGTGTGTGTGTGTGTGTGTGTGTGTGTGTGTGTGTGTGTGTGTGTGTGTGTGTGTGTGTGTGTGTGTGTGTGTGTGTGTGTGTGTGTGTGTGTGGAGCACATAGACACTCTGGTGCAAAAACACACACAAAGACGCAAATACTCCCACACATACATGCCACCCTCCTAACACACGGGTGGCAATAGACTCCACACAGACACACACACGCGCATACACACACACACACACACACACACACACACACACACCGCTGTCTGCTGGTGGTGATAATGTGGCACCTCTGTAATACCTCTGCTTCTGGCCAAATCCCCAGACGACCTTGTGTGTCCCCTACACACGCATGCATGTGCACGCGCACACACACACACACACACACACACACACACACACACACACACACACACACACACACACACACACACACACACACGGTATCTAAATCGTCCATTTCCATCCTGACCGTATGGACTGTGTGTGTGTGTGTGTGTGTGTGTGTGTGTGTGTGTGTGTGTGTGTGTGTGTGTGTGTGTGTGTGTGTGTGTGTGTGTGTGTGTGTGTGTGTGTGTGTGTGTGTGTGTGTGTGTGTGTGTGTGTGTGTGTGTCAGCACATAAATCAATGGGTGCCTGGCGGCCCTGTGGCTGAAGCTTCTGTGGGGCTGGTATTGGAGGTCTCCCCCCCCCCCCCCGTTAACTGCCAGCTTTAGTTACACATCAATGAAGGGTGAATAATACATTATCCCTGGCAGGCTGGCCCCCATACCTTCACCACACACACACACACACACACACACACACACACACACACACACACACACACACACACACACACACACACACACACACACACAACTCTCCCTGGAGATAGACTGACAGACAGACAGAGGGACGGAGGGTTAGAGAACCATGCATAGAAAGATGAGAGAGAGAGAGAGAGATGGGGGGGGGGAGTGGATGGGAGAACACATTAACCCACTTGAACCCTAGCACATCCATAATCTGTAGGAAGGGGTTACATTCGCCCAAAGAAATAGCAGATCTACAAGCTCAAATCGTGGCACGTTCGTGGCAGCGTTTTGAGCTTGTAGATTGTAGGTTTCTTTTTTGCCGAAGGGATTTGGTGTATAATGGGGAAAATTAGCTGTAAGTCAACAAGCGCGTCTCACTAAGAATATATGGGGTTTAATGCTCTGTATTTAACTTTGGAATGAAGAACAGAACATTAAAAAAACAAAACAGAGAGAGAGAGGGGAAAAAAAACAGCTAAATAAACAGAAAATAATCAAGGAGGGCCAATAAGACGTGACCCAGAACCCTCCCGCACTCCCATTCGTCTTCCCCGCTCGTCACCCAATCGTGACGCTCGCTTCTCCCCGGCTTCCTGTTTAGATAGAGTTCCTTCTGCGCCTCCTCCTCCTCGGGGCTGATGTATGGCCTCTCCTTTAGATTGATGCTCCTGTACAGGAGGAGGTGAAAGGACAGGAGGAGAGGAGAGGAGAGGGGAGGAGAGGGGAGTCCATGCATACAAAGTGCTGGTCCAGTTAACTGTGAGTGTGGAGAGCGTTCCTTGAGTGCGGTTTACTCCATAATCAAAGCAAGATTACATGGATACTCGTATCTACAGTACTAGGATAGTGGAATGATGTGGGGTGTGTGTGTGTGTGTGTGTGTGTGTGTGTGTGTTATCATATAGCGTCACTGTCGAGAAGAAACCTCGTATCTCCAAGTTTCAAATTTGTATGTTGTTTTTTCCGTAAAGTAAAGCCCTGGTTCACCCCACAAGACTATTGCACAAACTGAAAATAAAATAATAATAAACTGAAAATAGCTGTTCTACAAGCACACAACGCCTTGCGGTGCGAGGCGTTGTGTGCTTGTCGATCTCGGCAATTTTCACTAGTTTAGATCATTTTTAAAATGATAAATACAAAACGAACGGTTTTGCACATAAAAGGTTTCCACCCGACAACGACGATATGTATCTGTGTGTGCACGCATGCGTATAATTGTGTTTCCAAGTATTACCTGCATCAGCATCAGCATATCACTGTTTGATGTATTGTGTCTGTCTGCGTGTATGCGCGTGCACTTAGGAAACGTTGCTTATCTACCAGTATGTGCACAAGTGTGTGTGTGCGTGCGTGTGTGGCCCACTAACTACCGTATGATTTATCCCCTCTCTCTCTCTCTCTCTCTCTCTCTCTCTCTCTCCCTCCGTTGTGGCCGCGGCGGGCCCCCTCTATGAGCGCCGCGGCGCCAATGCACTGAGGTCTTTATGTAATTGGACCGGGGGCCTCCGAACGCCCCCTCGCCATATGGACACCCGCAGCCCGCCCGCCCGCGCTGGTCTCGTCTGTCTGTCCGTCCATCCGTCACTCTCTCTCTCTAATTGCCCAGAGCATGGGGACAGCGGTGGCAGCAGCGGCGTGGCCCCGGCAGCCAGTGGATTCTCTGTAGGTTAAATAACATTAATATGCGATTGGCTCGGGGACCGCCGAGCCGGTCCCCCCCTCCCCGCATTCATGTGGAGACAGCGGTTAACGATGATGCTCTGACTGTGGAAGTGGAACAGGTAGCGCTGCTCGCCAGAGCCACCGAGAATCACAATCACATGCAGTCGTGAATGGCTTTTATTTGCTGCGCGGCAAAGAACTGCACTGGGATTTGACTCGATGACCATGGCACAGGCGTACTTTGTATTCTCGACGTGTTACGACATGGATGTGTAATTTGTCGTGCACGGTGTCGCGCACAGAAAGACAGGATAATCGTATCGTATATGTCCAAACCTCGTGCTTTTCCGGATTCAAATTAAAAAGTAGACCCGCAAGCTTGAAGCGCGCCACAAAGCAACCTTACTTTTGATGCTTTTGTGATCTAATGTATGTCACGTCACAATGTTGTGAACTTGTAGATCTGCTGATTTGGAATATGGGACTTCAGTGGTTAAGAACAAACGTAGCTGGTGCAGACGTTGTGCTGCAGTCAGCGTGACCTCTTAAGGTCAGGTAGATATTAGCTTTGGTTTGGCAACATGTTTTACGTATGTCACTTTATGGATGTTAGGCCTACTCTGCATCCTCTCTCTCTCTCTCTCCCTCTCTCCTCTGGCTGGGTTTCTAACGGGTGCCAGGGTGCTCGGTCGTTAAAGCGGACGCGAGTCCATTTGCACGGCAAAAGGTCCCGGCGAGTCAACTTATTACCGCGGCCAAGTGTGAGATTAATTAACTGAGTGGCGATTAAGAATGCAGGCTGACAAGATCTCTCTGGAAGGAGAGAAATAGGGGTGCAGAGGGAGAGAGAGAGGGAGAGGGGAGGAGAGAAAGGACAGAGAGAGAGAGAGAGAGAGAGCTTATGCCACTTCCAAACAGATCGATGCGATTATCCGACATTTGCAGGCAACGCAAATGTCGGGAAACAAAACGGCATACATAATAACCCCCTACAACGCACGCACGCACAGTCTACCCCACCTCTTAATCTAAGCTAATGACAGCAAACAACAAATAAACGCATTCGTCTGCTCCGCCCCTCTCTCCCCACAAAGCCGACGTCTTCGCCAAAAAGCCCCCGAAATTAAATATATAAATGGATAATTAATTCACAGCTGTTTGTCATCATAGGCCATTAACTGTTGTTCACACAGCGCTAAGTGCGCGCGGGGGGGGGGGGGGGGGGGGGGGGGGGTACACAGAAATGGGTTCTGATCCAGCTATTTCATGCGAGAGAGAGAGAGAGAGATAATGAGAGAAAGAGTGAGAGAATGAGAACAAGAGGGGAAACAAGAAGAAAAAGAACGAGAGAGACAGAGAGAGAGAGAGAGAGAGAGTGCTTGCCAAGGTGTTGCTGGGCGGGAAACTTGGACTGGAGACGACAAGGGGGGCGAGTGGGGTGGAAGACAGGAGGTATAGTGTCACCTTTCCCCCCCAAAAAACCTTCACTGGCACGCACACGCACGCACCTAGTGGAAGAGGTAGAGGTAGAGGAGAATGGGAGGAGAGGTGGCAAGGAGACAGACAGAGAATGAAGGTGGAGAGAGAGAGAGAGAAAGAGAGAGAGAGAGAGACAGGAAGGGGCGACCTTCCCAGTGCTTATAACACGTTGACTAATCACTATCACTATGCGCGCCAGGCAGGGCCCTTTGTTAGTGCGAGCACACGGGCCATTGTGCTGTAGTTCCCTGTTTGTATTCGCCCAGGCCACGTATGACATTATTAGGAGGATGCCCACGGAGAATTCTTCTACAGAAAAGTGCCACTCCTTGATTTGTGTGTGTGTGTGTTTGTGACGTGTGTGTCTTTATGTTCACGTTTTGCCTGCTTGTGTATTGATTGTAAATCTGTGTCTTATAGCGTCTGAGCATCAATGCGTTTGTGTACCGCTGTGCGTGTATGTTAGCTTCATCATGTGTATGTTTGCGTGTTTGCCTCGCATGCGTATTGATCGTAAATCAATGTTGCGTGGGAGCGTCAATGCGCGCAAGCCTGTGTGTGTCGCTATAACAGCGCGTCACAAAGCCACAGCCCGGGCCGGCCACATTCCTGACTCTTTTATGTCCCGTCTTCCCTTTGTTCCACCCTTCCTTTTGACTGCTGCAGCTGCCAGTGC
>NC_137810.1:41430013-41432513 GCF_963921795.1 Nannobrachium achirus
GTACTTTTACTTCTACTCCACTACATCTCGGATCCAAATATTGTACTTTTACTCCGCTACATGTGTTTGAAAACTTTAGTTACTTTTCAGGTATAAATTATAATATTATAAAACATACATAAACCACTTTAGCCCTATTTTATACCGTGGCTATTTGAAAATAGCCGATCACAACGCGTCGCAATGCAACGCGTTGTGAGCTTGTAGATCGGCTATTTTAAAAACATATTGTACTTTTTACTTTTTTTTTATACCAGTACTTTTGTACTTTTACTCAAGTAAATGTTTAATTCCAGACTATTACTAGTAACAGAATATTTCCACATTGTAGTATTGATACTTTTACTTAAAGTACTTAAGTAAAGAATGTGAGTACTTTTTCCACCACTGGTTTACACACGTTGTATTATTATTATTTTTTTTTACTACTTGAAAACACACACAGTGTAAAGACAACAACCTCGGCTCTTCAAGCAAAGTCAGGGATTCATGTTGAGCTTTAGCGGCGATCCACCCGTAATGTCAGACTTCAAGCACGATCATAACGTCTCTCTCTCTCTCTCTCTCTCTCCCCCTCCCCCCTCGTTCACAGAGGCCCTCCTCATATAAATTCCTTTCCACGCTCTCTACCCACTTCTTCTTATCAGCGCTGTTAAACCGCAGAGAGCGCCTTTTGCTCGTTAGCGGCGGAAGAATCCACAGAGGTTTGGTCTAGAGACCAGACAAAGCAACAAATCAAAGGATGTGTGGCTACAGCCGCCACCCCTCCCCCCAAACACCCCTCTTCTTCTTGTCTTTATGGGGGAGACATTTAATGAGACTATTGTTGCCTGCTCTGTCTGAACCTGAGCCAAAGGTATAGAAGGTATAGGGCTTGGGGGGGAGGTAATCGAGGGAGGGAAAAGATAGATTAGGGCAGGGGTCTTCAACGTTTTCAGGCCAAGGTCCCCTTAGTTGCGAGAGAGATGAAGCAGGGACCCCCACAACCTTTTCATAGATTCCATATAGTTTCATTGTTTGACAGCACAAACATCAGTGTATTTTGGATTCATGTCAATTTGTGTTTTCAGATATTAAACCGCTTGAACTGTCAATACTTAATAAAGTTGACCTTTCACTATGTACCTAGTCTCTTTTTCCCCTCTAGACCAAACCTCTTTGCCAAAAACACGCGAGGCGTTGTGAGTTTGTAGATCTGCTATTTTTGGCTAAAGTTCTCAGAATAAGGACACTAGGGTTCATGTGGATAAAATGAAAAAGGAGAAAAAAGTTTCCATCACACAAAGATTTGGAGGACCCCTTATAGTAACTCTGTGGACCCCCTAGGGGTCCCGGACCCCCTTAGACCCTTGGATTAGAGACAACATGGACACTGATTCAAAAATAAGATGAGAGAAGATCATAAAATTGGTAGGCGGGGAAGATGGTGCAAAGCACAGATGAGAACAGAGAGAGAGGGATTGTAAAGATGGGAAGTAAATAGACGCAGATAGAGAGAGAGATGAGGAAGCGAGACAAAGAGGAGTGTTTTCGTACGTTATAAATAGGTGTGGTTGGTTTGTTGAAAAGCTGGTAATGTGCCCAGGGTGTTATAGGTTAGGTTGCCGGTCCCTATTTCGGCCCGCGTGTTAAACAGCGCTTTTTATAGACATTTGTAATGTACACCTATACAGTACGAGTGAGTGTGTGTGTGCGTGTTTGTGTGGTAACATTATGGAGAACCAATCAGGGTAGGGTGGAGGTTGTGGTTTAGCCTCATTGTGCTTTAAATATGAGTCGTATTCCAGGGATTGTAGGGTTTGTACCCCCCCCAGGCAGGAAGTGAGCTGATGTACACAGACACACACACACGCACACACGCACGCACACACGCACACACGCACACACACACGCTCTCTCAAATCAATTATTAGACTGAAAATGCACGATTACGATCAAACACATTCCTAGCACGCACACACACACACACATACGCACGCGCGCGCACACACACACACGCGCACACACACGCACTCACACGCACACACAGAACCTGACAGAGAGATCCATATCTCCATGCGCTGATGCCTGAGGCACAGGCGAACTCACACCTCACTTGCAGTCTTGCACGTTTGCTTTTTTCCTTTTTTCAATCACAGATGCTTCAGTCGTCAAACAGGAAGTCAGTTGACACACGGTCAGGTGACACGTGTGCAGTGCTGCCGTGACACTCCCTCCACGCGCCCCTAACGACCTGTAGAGGAGGTCCCAATGACCTAATTGATGACGAGAGGCAGATTTGGGGCTAAATTGTTCGTTTAGACTCAGCAATTTCAATGTCGATTCTTTATAGCGGCGGAAGGAAAGCATGACTTGACTTGTAGTTGCCAAGGAGAGTCGGAGGGCAATTATTCGTTCATTGGCTTATCGTGAGGCAATATTTTCCCTTTTAGATGATGTAAATACTTCCTTCACCTTTCTGAAAATCTTGGTTGCTGTTCTCTGTTCCCATGCATGCTGG
>NC_137810.1:41440013-41469424 GCF_963921795.1 Nannobrachium achirus
AGAAACTGTCACTTTTCAGGATTCAATTCCATGTGTACACTGTCAGAGTTACAGACTTGTAAGGGTCAATTTAGACCCCTCTAAAGGAACCCACAGAGTCCCTGGAATCCACTTTGAGAAACACTAGTTTATTTCATTAAGATGGGATCCAGATTGCAGCTTCAAGTGTACAACAAATGGACAATCGTGTTCCCTGTTCATGATTTCTTATTACTTTTATTATTTTATATGCATTGTTTTGAGTGAGGCCACAGAGAGAGAGAGAGAGGAGAAGTCTACATAGCAGCAGCAGCATATAGGGGAGAGGTCTGCATTGTGTAGGGATCAGTTCTCTCTCAACCCGTCCGTCTGGTTTCGGTGTGTGAGGTGAATGTGGCCCATTGGGCAAGCTGCCAGCACAAGCTTTTGGGGGTTATTTACATTGAAAACGCCTCTCTCTCTCTCTCTCTCTCTCTCTCTCTCTCTCTCTCTCTCTCTCTCTCTCTCTCTCTCCCTATCTGTCTCAAGGTCTCTCGCTCTCTCTCACGCTGTCTCTCTCTGCCTGTCTCAAGGTTTCTCTTTTTCTTTCACTCTCTCTCCCTGTCACTCTCTTGACCTATATCAATGTGTCTCTATCTGTCTCAAGGTGTCTCTCTCTCTCTCTCTCTCTCTCTCTCTCTCTCTCTCTCTCTCTCTCTCTCTCTCTCTCTCTCTCTCTCTCCCTGTCTCAATGTCTCTGTGTCTTTATCCATAGACAGCTCTGTGTCTCTCTGTCATTCTAGCATGTTTAGCTGTTGTTTAGAACACAGCTTCACAAAGGGCAGTTTTTTGTTGTTGTTTGCGTGCTTGTTACTGTGTGTGGAACTGATCTGTATGGTGTCATTGTTGCTGTCTGGTTAGAACCATAACACGCACGCGCACTCTCACATACACACACGCACGCACGCACACTCACACTCACACACACACACACACACACACACACACACACACACACAGGTCGGGGAGGGGTCACCCAGTCCTTTAGCGCTGGCCCATTGACTCTGGATTGAGCTCCATTGAGAACATAATACCGGGCTTTGCCCCGAGTACACACACACACACACACACACACACACACACACACACACACACACACACACACACACACACACACCCCTGTACACACACAGGGCACCGCGTAGGCAAATAAAACAGAAGCGTGTGGAAGGGACAGGAGAGGTCACTGATACAGACACACCTGAATGTTCCACCGACAAATCATCCAGTCAGGCAGTACTGTGTGTGTGTGTGTGTGTGTGTGTGTGTGTGTGTGTGTGTGTGTGTGTGTGTGTGTGTGTGTGTGTGTGTGTGTGTGTGTGTGTGTGTGTGTGTGTGTGTGTGTGTGTGTGTGTGTGTGTGTGTGTGTGTGTGTGTGTGTGTGTGCGCAGGGCGAATGTACGTTTTGCATGTCTCATTTTGTTGCTTTATCCATATAGCCAACCCATCTATTGTCCTCTCTCTCTCTCTCTGTCATTTTGCTGTGTTGTCATTCTCAGTGAGGTCACAGCCCTATAATGACTACACCTGACCGATGGACGCACGCATGGCCTACCTACACAGTCATCATAATAAACACATTACACACACACACACACACACACACACACACACACACACACACACACACACACACACACACACACACACACACACACACACACACACACACACACACACACACACACACACACACACACACACACACACACACACACACACACACAAGCACGCACACGCGTATACCTCACCGTGAAGGTGTATCATTTCCCAGTACTCCAGTAGGTACCTGTGTGTCTGGTTCCAACGGCTCTCAAATCATAGGCTGTCATGTTGGAGAGAGAGGCCGGGGGAAGTCCCCAGGCTAGCTCATAGACACTGCTGCTGACACACTTTCCCTAGCTTGCTCGCTCGCACGCACACACACGCACACACACACACACACACACACACACACACACACACACACACACACACACACACACACACACACACACACACACACACACACACACATGCACACGCACACGCACACATGCACGCGCAAACACACACGCACACACAGGTGTAACGCATAACACTGCTTTACAGTGCTGAAAGAACAAATCTTTCAAGAACAATCTGGAGCACAGAGATGCAGAAGACTGTTTTTGAGGATGTCGTGAAGCTTTTTGCTTTTTGTTACAGTGAAGATAGCAGATCTATGTATAGTTTGTAGATATCACAAGATCTATATAAGCTCTTGTGAGCCTGTAGACCGGCTATTTACGGCAAAGTACAGTATATTATATACAGGTATACAGGATAAGTGTTAAATACACCACACATAGGCCTACAGTGTAGCTCCACATCTCTCTCTGGCTAGACTTCATTGAAATCAAAACTTTCACTGTCATCGCACACACACACACACACACACACACACACACACACACACACACACACACACACACACACACACACACACACACACACACACACACACACAGCTTTATGTGCACATATACAGTATAAGATGTTCAACACTGAGTCATGATGAGCGGGCCTAGATTTGAGGAAACGTTTCAGTCGTCGTGTCAGGGTGAGGGTCCATTGCTCCGGCACGTGTGTGTATGTGTGCGTGCGCGGCGCGCGCACAGTAGAAATGGACATTTCCTCTGCAGCTACGCGGCTTTGTCTGCATCCTGTTTCGTCTCAACTCATCTGTCCAGATCTAGACTATAAGACTGTACAAGGTATTGTAGAGAGAGACGCAGCAGAGCCTGAGACCGCTGTCTCTTTCCCCCAGTGAGTCAGAGAGACAGAGCAGACCTCCCGGACCTGATAAAGTGTCTCACTTTGTTTCTTTTTGCCGTTTCATCATCTTTTATCGCCTTGTAGAACAGCACAGTGGTTGGGATAATAGCCGTTGCTAACTACTGCGCCCTGAGCGCCAGGTAGTAAAACAGCCAACGTTTACGAACATTCTCTCCCCCTCGCGCACACAAAAAAGACAGAAAAGAAAGAAGGAAAATAAAACGGGCGCCATTGCCAGTGGAAAGACGGAAAGACAGACTACGGCGGAGAGGGAGAGAAACACTGTATAGAGAGGGGTGAGAAATAGGAGCGAAAAGCGAGGGAAATTGAAGTGTATTGACCTTTGTTCCGGTCAAGAGCCTCTGCTTTTGTGCTGCCCAAAGTTTATTGCTGCCAGCCATTCTTCCTTATCCAAGCCTTCTGCTGGGTTATATATCTTATGAAGTTTTATAACCTGCCGCGCGCACTGTGTGTCTTTGACGGAGTGTGTGTGTGTGTGTGTGTGTGTGTGTGTGTGTGTGCACTCACCCTGTGGGAAGCGGAACAGCGCTCTCTGTGAGACCTGTCGTTGTTTCCTCCCCACATAAAAAGCAAGTGTCTAATTAACACTAATTAGGCCGACAAGGAGCCTCTGGAAAATGTCAGATTGTCGCCCACTGCGATCTGAGTCTTTCTCACCTCTCTCTCTTTCTCTTTCTCTCTCTCTCCTATCTTATGCATCTACCTGTCTACTCTACCTATCTTTACCACATACACATAACGTTGCTGTGGGGCAGAAACGTTGTATCTCCATATTTTAACTTTTTGTGTGTTTTTTTTAGGTAAATTAACGCCCTACTTGATCATACTACAGCGCCACACAAAAGCATCAAAAGTAGCGGATCTGCACGCTTGAGTTTGTAGATCTGCTACTTTTCATGTTTTCGAATTTGAATCAAGAAAAGTAACAGTTTTGGACACATGAGATTTCCACCCAACAGAGACGATATCTCGACTAAGTGTTTCTCAACCTTTCATATTTCAAGGTTTCCCCTTAACTCTGACAGTGTACAAATGGAACCAAATGAACCCGCCAGGGTTCATTTGGTTCCATTTGTACACTGTCAGAGTTACAGACTTGTATGGGTCAATTTAGACCCCCCTAAAGGAACCCACAGAGTCCCTGGAATCCATGCATACACTGACACACAAACTCTGGTGCTTGTTGAAATTAATTTGCCTAATTACCTAATTCCGCTTGTGCCTCTCTCAACATGTCTTTACGGTTAAAGATTTATATCTGCGTGAGTGAGCGCCAACTCAGCTGTCTCGGTTGTACAACCCATTCTTTGTGCTGTCTCTATTACCACAGAAGACTTATCTGACAGCATTTTATGGTTGTGTTGTAAACCTGTAAGAGAGTCCATATTGATTTCCGTATCACCGCCTGTCTCTGTTTTGGTTGCAGGTTGTTGTCAGAGCCGTTTGCTTTAATCTGTGTTTGTGCTTCTGTTTGACAGAGACGCTGATGGACACGAAGTGGGCCACCACGGAATTAGCATGGACAGCACACCCGGAGACAGGGGTGAGTTCACTGTACAGTGTGTGTGTACGTGTGTGTGTATAAGAACCTAAGCAAATACATGCCATATTATCATATCTGTGTGAAGAGGGTGCGTTTAAATAATGTATGTATGTAAGCAAATGTACCCCCCGCCATTTGCGTGAAGAAAATCATTTGGCTTTGCGTGTCGATAGTTTCAAATCCCCACTTGTGTGAATGCACTGAACGACCCTGTATGTGTGCATTAGATAGTAAAGCTTTGCCTATCTGTGCGTGGGAGTGTAGTGCACATGCGTGTGTGCACCCGCGCATGCGTGCAAACGGCTTTTTGCATACGTACACTCAAGTCACAGAATTCCTGTACAGCAGAGGTCTTCAACAGGGGTCCTCAGAGTTACTACAGGGGGTCCGCCAAATCTTTGTGTGATCATGTTAGGAAAATCACACAAAGATAGTGGAACATTAGCCAAAAAATAGCAGATCTAAGTTGCTACAAGCTACGCCTCGCACTGCGATGCGTAGCTTGTAGATCAGCTATTCTTTGGAACAGAGGTTTGGTGTAGAGGGAAAAGAAGAGCAGACTAGTAGGTATTGACAGTTCAAGTGGTTAAATATATGAAAATACACATTAAATCAACCTACACAGAAGATAGTGCTGTCAAGTATAAATCGTATAAGAAATAATCCATGTATATTTTTAATCTGCAACTATACGATATGTAGTGGGGGTCCCTGCTTCATCTCTCTCAGAGCTAAGGGGTCCCTGGCCTGAAACCGTTGAAGACCCCTGCTGTACGGCCTCTTAACGGCAGGATATGCATGAGTCTGTCCGACAGGATGCGCTTTTTAACGCGCAGGAAAAGATACACGACGATCCGATTTCCGTGGCACCGCCCACGGCACAGATGTTCCCCTTCCCCTCCGGCCCGTTAATCTCCCCTTTGAAAACAAAACAAAACAAAACCGTAATGTTGAAAAATTAGCTTTCCCCCTTCACGAGGTAAAACCCCCTCTCTAAAAAGACATGTGAAATACGTCCTGGTGGTGACCTGTTGCTCATCCGGGCATCCAAATCTCCCACGCAACAAAAGTGCCAGTGACAGCCTCCTCTCGCGTTCCCATGTGGTCCCCGTCAATGGGCCTTTAAAGGGCCAGGCCAAAAGGGACATCTTGACCCCTCCTCTGCCGTACTTCAAAAGACCCCTTTGCCTTTGTGTGGCCCCCTCTCTGACTCGGCGGAGGCCCCCTCGTCTTTTGAGGAGGCAAGACCGCCGTTTATCTTGTTTTTCTTGTTTTTGTTTCGTCGGATCCCCACCCAGCTCGCTGCGATGCCACCCCAGCTGTTAATAGTCGACGCCCGACCCACTACCCCACTCCCCCCACCCCACATCCCACTCCCCATTCTTTACTCACGAGTAACTAAGCACTAATGTGGACGTTTACACTCTAGCTCTCTCAGCCACAACCATCTGCAGGTTTGCACCCCCTGATTCCGTTCTTAACTTCTTCTTCTCACAACAAACCAAACACACTTTTTCTGTGATTTCAAATCCACCATCTTGGAACTTCAGGTCCCGAAAAGCAACTTGAAACAAATGCTATTGGCTGGTATAGGGCACCAATGGCGGGCTTCACTCATGCAGAGGCCATGGATGAGAAAATAAGGCAGCGCTGAAAAGCACTTCCTTATCGATTATTATATTTCATCAAAAAAAGTAATCGACTAGAAAATGATCGATGCTTGCAGCCACACACACACACACACACACACACACACACACACACACACACACACACACACACACACACACACACACACACACACACACACACAGCCCTATTGTTTCCCAGTCAGACCTCCTAGCAGATGCTTCTTTTCATCAGATAGATACAGTGTGTGACACCATGCACACTGGGGTGGGTCAGTTCCGTTGTTGCGCCGCAAAGATGAATCTCTGGCCTCCCCGGGTTGTTTTGTTTCTCGGCTGTAGGAATGCAATCAGCAGCCGCTCCGCCACCGCGGCCCTCGGAGGACTGTTTTCTTTCTTCTCACACTCTCTTTATTTTCCCGGCCGCTTTCATCTTCCCCGCTTCTGCCGAGGAATGGAAAAATGAAACCCGTCCCGTCGGTGCGTTCTTGTTTGTTGTTGGGACTCTTTTCGTTCGGTTTGTGTTTTCCGTTTTATTTATTCATCGTGCGCCCGTTTCAGACGGCAACATGGCAGATTGTTGTGCTGCACGTTTGTTTTTGTTTTTGTTTTTTATGGGGGGGGGGGGGTATTCTCAGGGAGTTGATGAGTGTTGAAGTGGAGGAGGAGGCAAAGTCACACAAGAGAGACAGACACAAAGACACTTAAAGAGAGAACTATACACATACAGAGACTACAAACACACACACACACACACACACGCAGACTCATGTTGGCATGATTGGCTAGAGCCTCTGTACAGCAATGGTTCTCAACCTGTGGGTCGGGACCCAAACGGTCCCCAAATTATTTTGGTGGGTCCCCAGATGATTAACTTAATGTGCAACATTGTTTTCTCACTCAACAGTTGACAAACCAACATCAAGTTTAAGTGTATAGAGGGTTTATGCACATTTCTAAAGTGACAATTTAAGGACTTTTTAATACCTCTAAAATGACAAAT
Source organism: Nannobrachium achirus (assembly GCF_963921795.1). Lineage (NCBI taxonomy): Eukaryota > Metazoa > Chordata > Actinopteri > Myctophiformes > Myctophidae > Nannobrachium > Nannobrachium achirus. The sequence goes on from NC_137810.1 coordinate 41,447,023, forward strand.
TAAAGATTGGCCAGATTGTCAAATATTAGAGGCAGAAATTGTGAAAATAGACGATTTACATGCTGCGCATGTAGATCTGCTATTTTCACAATAGAACCATGTTATACAAAATGCAATGCCTCAACTCTTAGTGCTCCTCAGGGTGGGGGGGAGGGGTCCCCAGTTAAAATATGATTATTTTGGGGGTCACAGCCTGAAAAGGTTGAGAACCACTGCAGTACAGCAACACCCTGCAGGGGGAGACTGTGTCCAATTCAGACCCTGATCATGTACTCCCTTCATTAGCCCTGCTGTGCTCAGTGCAACGGCCAGATGCCACAGTCATTAGTGTGTGTGTGTGTGTGTGTGTGTGTGTGTGTGTGTGTGTGTGTGTGTGTGTGTGTGTGTGTGTGTGTGTGTGTGTGTGTGTGTGTGTGTGTGTGTGTGTGTGTGTGTGTGTGTGTGTGTGTGTGTGTGTGTGTGTGTGTGTCTAAATCTCAGAGTCTTCGCATCTGTGGGACAGTGTCTCCGCATATCCAATTTACTTTAGGTTTGGGTGTCTGTGTGTGTGCGTGCGCTGTGTACATGTCCTCTTCTGTTTTCACACTTGCCTCTGCATTTCAGTGTCTGGATTTTTCATTTTCACTATCTGTGTGACTATCTGCATGCATGTGGGTGACTGACCGTGCGTGCATGCGTGCGTTTCACATGCCATGTTATGTATCTCCGTGAGCGCACTGGGGGGGCGAGGAAGGGGGAATTCCGTGCTCTCTCTAGCTGGGGTTGATGGAATGAAGCCCCCAGGGTCTGCCTGCCATGTCCAACACGCAGATAACCAGATAGCTAACTAGTTAGCCCGCAACAGGCAGGTGCCCAAACAAGAAGATAATAACATGGTGTTAACGCATATTGCCATCCGCCTCAAAGGCATGTATGTGCTCCTAACACGCTAAAACACGTCTGAGAAGAATCTAAAAAAAGGTTTCCTCTGAGTTATTTCTGAAAAAAGATATTGCGCTGCTTAAAATACGCTCGCTAAATGCTTGCACTTAGACTTTTTGGAGATGTGTTTTGAGCTGGCTTGGCATTTAAAGTTAATCCTAGCAGACGCTATCTGTCTCTCTGTCTGGGACGGAGTTGTAGGTCAAGCAGGGAAGGTGAGGTGACGTCTTGTGTCTTTCTCACCACCGCCCTTGTCTCTCTCTCCGCTTCGGGAGGCCAGACACACGTGTGAAAGTAAAATCAGAGGCATTGATTGGAAAGGACAAAAGGAAAATGGAGTGGTCGGCGAGGACTCGCATCACTATGCATCTGGTTGGTAATCGATGCCGAGGAACTTGACCCTCTTTCATCCTCCCTTAATTCATTCAGGTTTGGTAAGCAGGCTCCGCTCCTCCTCCTCGCCCCCGAGTGTCCTGCTGCTGTTGCTGTGTTGTGTTGTAGTCAACATGGACACCAGCACTCTCCTGAACCCTGGTGTCATCCCTATTCTGTGGCAAATGCTTCAGATTATTCCCCTGTATTTTCAGTTTATTTCAAACAATAAAGCACAGCGCAACACTTTGTGAGATTGTATATCGGCTCTTGAGTTTATACTTTAGGCCTTTAAGTTGTTAAACAGGCACTGTACACACACACGCTCGCGCACACACGGAGGCACACACACATAAACTTTTGCTCTAACGCTCAGTAGCAGCTTGTGATTTATGACGCTGCAGCTAAATACCCATTGACACTTCATGCTTTAACTCGTCCCATTGACCTGGCTGGTGATTATCGATTCCCCCCTGTCCCTTACTCACTCTCTCTCTCTCTCTCTCTCTCTCTCTCTCTCATGGGCCCATCGCTCTGATGTTGAGGCCGGGCTAAGCCCCCTTCTTCTCCCCCTCTCCCCCCTAAAGCCTTTGGGGGCATGGGGATGAATGGCCTTGTCTCCTACACGTCCATATCACAGACTTAATTAAGACGCTCAAGACCAAGGACGGGGGAGAAAAAAAGAAACTAAGCACTCTAGGAAATAAATTGCTGTTGTTTTGAGAGTTGTGCATGCACTCTCGAAGGGCTGGAGGCAGACCTGTTTGCAGAGAGAGAGACAAAGCTTGTGATGGCGGTGCAGAAATTGGCTGCTGTGTGGTGGTTTTTGTTTTAGTTGCAGTTTGTCTTTTAGTGTATTTGCATGGAGGAAACCGTTGAAGCCATTTTGACAGCATAAGACAGACAGACTCACATGCACGCACCCAGACATGCACTCAGAGGAGTCCCAATTCGCAGTCAAGTTGATTAAATCATAACTTCCCTGTAAAAAATTGAAAGCAAAAAAAAAAGCACCAGCACACATTAGATTAGCGGCTGAGTCACTGAGCGCTCAGTGTCTAGTTTGCTTTCGCTCATTTAATGAAGCCAGTAATCAAAGTTAGAAAATGAAATCCCATTTTTATCCCTGGTAATTCAGTCCCTGGGCACTGCCATGGAATCAAACGATGCAAGAAATGCCCAGGAAAAAAAGAAAAGAGAAAAAAAGGTTAACTGGCCTATTTTTCTTTTGCCCATCCTCCTCTACAACTTGCATCGGAGGACGATAGCATCATTGCCCCGTAATTGAAGTATAATTGGCTGTGAAGCGATGCACCGACCAGCCTCTACTCGCAGACGGAGATGAGGTAAACATGCCGCGCGATGGCTGTTTAGCGTAACGGCGGTGTGTGTGTGTGTGTGTGTGTGTGTGTGTGTGTGTGTGTGTGTGTGTGTGTGTGTGTGTGTGTGTGTGTGTGTGTGTGTGTGTGTGTGTGTGTGTGTGTGTGTGTGTGTGTGTGTGTGTGTGTGTGTGTGTGGTGGGTGGGTGCGTTGGAGGCTGACACTGGTGTAATTGTGATGAATTCGCCGCCGTTCTTGTCCTTGGCTCATTGCCACGGTAACTGGAGATGGAGAAGGCGGAGCGGGCAACTACAGTATGGGGGGCGGGGGGGGGGGGGGGGGGGAGGGTGTTCGGCGACTTAACGACGCCAAGCCAGGACGTAATTGAAAAGGCCCCCCCGAAACTCAAATAGCACAACATTTGATTTCCTCCTTGCATCGAGCCACTAAAAGGGTGCTAAAACCCACCCCGTTGAGTCTCGATCGTTCTCGCTCACTGTGTTTGATTGCAGCTCCCAAGGGCATGAATGGATCTGTGATGGAAAGAACCTTTTCTGTTACTTTTCAGCATTCAAATTCCAAAAAGACCAAAAGTAGCAGATCTACAAGCTCGAGGCGTACATTTAGGAAAAAAATCCCACAAACATTTAGAGTTTTCTTCCTGGCAGCTAATGTTGTGTGAGTGCTTGTGTAAATGTGTGTGTGCAGACAGACAAACAATCCATTCCACTTTATGATGGAAAGAACATTTTATGTTACCTTTCAGGATTCAAATCCCAAAGCAGCTATTTTCACTACTTCTTAAACATTTGTTTAATGGAATTTCTTAGATTTTTCTTTTATTTACTCATGAACTGACATCACTGAAAATGTTTTGAAAAAATAAAATAAAATGAAAATGTAAGAAACCAAAAATGTGTCCGTGGCCCACACCCAGTGCTTGGGAAGCAGCGCTCTAACCCCCTCTGTGCTCTTCCTGTGCCCACTAGTGGGAGGAGGTGAGCGGCTACGATGACGCCATGAACCCCATCCGGACGTACCAGGTGTGCAACGTGCGCGAGCTCAACCAGAACAACTGGCTGCGGAGCGACTTCATCCCGCGCAAGGACGTGCTGCGCGTCTACGTGGAGATGAAGTTCACGGTGCGCGACTGCAACAGCATCCCCAACATCCCCGGCTCCTGCAAGGAGACCTTCAACCTCTTCTACTACGAGTCCGACTCGGACTCGGCCACGGCCACCAGTCCCTTCTGGATGGAGAACCCCTACGTGAAGGTAAGGCCCTGGCATAGTTTGCTGCGCCATAGTGTTTCTCAAACTTTCAAATGTCAACGTCTCCCCTTAGCTCGGAAAGTGTACGTTTGTACACTGTCAGAGATACAGACCTGTACGGGTCAATTTAGACCCCCCTAAAGGAACCCACATAGTCCCTTTGAGAACCACTGTACTATGCGATCGCCTGATCGCGAGTGATTGCATTTTTCCTTTTTTGCATGATCGTCATAATTCCCATGATAATTTCCATGTTAAAATGTTCATAGATTTTCAAAAAGATTCAAAAATAGTGGAAATAGCAGATCTACAAGCTTGTAGATCGTCTAATTCTACTATCAATGTTTATTTAGTAATGACAGTAAGCATACAGTCATTAAATATGTGTTAATGTGTCATACCTGCCCTGTGCACCTTAATTTTTTCTAAGCCTAAACAGAAATGATTTTTTTGTATTCACAATGCTCCAATAATGTCCAATAGTCATAATCGCAATTATTTGAGCGACAATTTTAATTTCATAATCGTCACCTCCTCCCCCGCTGCGCTGAAGGTGGACACGATCGCGCCGGACGAGAGCTTCTCCATGCTGGAGTCGGGCCGGGTCAACACCAAGGTGCGCAGCTTCGGGCCGCTCTCCAAGGCCGGCTTCTACCTGGCCTTCCAGGACCTGGGCGCCTGCATGTCGCTCATCTCCGTGCGCGTCTTCTACAAGAAGTGCTCCACCAGCATCGCCAACTTTGCCGTCTTCCCCGAGACGGCGACGGGCGCCGAGGCCACGTCGCTGGTGATCGCGCCGGGCACCTGCGTGCCCAACGCCCTGGAGGTGTCGGTGCCGCTCAAGCTCTACTGCAACGGCGACGGCGAGTGGATGGTGCCCGTGGGCTCCTGCACCTGCCAGGCCGGGTTCGAGCCCGCCATGAAGGAGACGCAGTGTCAAGGTGAGCCGCTGGTTTCATCTATACTATAATTTTGCGAATGTCTGAGTGAGTGTCTGTCTGTCTGTCTGAGTGAGTGTCTGTCTGTCTGTTGTAACAGCGTTTCTCCTCAGTGGCTGGAGCAATTGATCTGAAATCGCATCACCATCAGCATATCAACACACCTGACATAACTGTGAAGCCCGTTTGTCACTTTCACAAATCGTATGCTGTATAATAGCATTTTTATGGTGTATCTATATCTATTTAGCCTACAGTACCTTTTGTGACCACACATGTTAAGGGAGGGGCGCTGTTCAGGCCATGCACAATCACACACAAACCCACACACACACACACACACACACACACACACACACACACAGGGGGGGGGGGGGGGGGGGGGGGGACAGTATCTCTGTAGCCATTAAACGAAACGGGTTTCTTACATTGATGCTCCTACATCATGCAAGCACCAGTTAAAGTTACTTTCCATCCCTCATATACTGTATGCATAGTGCACATCCCATAACCCACACACTGCACATCATTTTGGAGCTCATATCTTTGAACGGGTAAGGGCTAGTTTGTCCAAATTTTACATTTCAAGGTCTCCCCTTAACCCTGACAGTGTACAAATGGAACCAAATGGACCCGTCACTGTCAGAGTTACAGACTTGTATTGGTCAATTTAGACCCCCATAAAGGAACCCACAGAGTCTCTGGAAGGTACCAGGTGAACCACTGCCTTAAGGTATCTCTCCAACAAACAGACTACTACAGAGCAGTCGAATGAAGTTGCGAGATCAGTTGGTTGGAAGGTGTGAATTTTTTTTTTGCTGAATGCACCTGCGAGCCGACACAGACGGCTACTATGGTGCTAAAAATAGCTTATGGCTTGATACGTTTTTCAACAACAAGCCCGCTGCTATCTGACGCTTCCCTACAACTTGTGATTGTTGGCAACAGACGCTTTCCAACACTTCCTAAAGAGCTATCTTTAGTTGCAGTCCGGTTCCTTATTTACTTATACAGTACTTAGTAAGGATTAGACTTGCATTTTACAGTGATTAATCTCAAGTCCTTCAGAATGAGTAATGAGTGGTAACGTTAGTCCAGCGTCCCACAAGGACTCTTTTCAGGCCTGCGTAGGTGGGCGCACGTGCATTAGCCGCTGCAGGCATCAAACCTGTGACCTTTTTTTTATAGAGCCCGCCGTCTGTCTAGCCGGCGCGACACCGCTGTATTTTTCATTATCGCCGGCAACAATTTTATTACCTTTTTTTCTTCTTTCACCCCAGACGGAATTATTAAACCAAAGCAGCACCCGGCACCGAAAATACAACTCGGTGGTCACTCAGTCACTCCGTCAGCTGTGGCTGTTGTTCATTCACCTGACCTCGGCGTGACCCCCCCCCCCCCCTCCTCGCCAGTCGGGGTTGATAAATAAATGGAAATGTAGGCGGGGGGAGGGGGGAGGGGGGCTTCTGTCAGTTTATGATGAGCGTTCGCCCGTTTCTTCGGGGGTCGCCTGATGGAGGACATGACGGGTTCACAGAGGTTGAGACCAAGGTGAATTAAAGCAGCATCAGGGAGCTCAGCTGAAATCGAGCGTGGGTGACAGCGGAGGGGGAGGGGGGGTGGGGGATTACTGGGGTAGGTGGGGGGGGGGTACAGGCCCGAAGGGGCGGAGGTCAAACGGGGGAGATGGGGAGATGAGAGACGGGTTCTGTCAGGGCCATCGATTGGCGGGGGATGATTGTGATTCGTCCGCGGCGTCCGCATGCACCTCAATGCACCGTATGTCGTCTCTGTCGGGTGGAAACCTCTTGTCCAAACCTTTTCAGGATTCAAATTCAAAATCAGCAAAAAAATAGCAGATCGACACGATGGAGCTTGTGGATCTGCTACTTTTGATGCTTTTGCGGGACGCTGTAGTGTGATCAAGGGGGGCGATAATTTACGGAAGAACACAGTCAAAAGTTAAAATACAGAGTTAAGAGTTTTCTTCTTGACAAGCAACGTTGTGTGAGTGCAGTGTGTGTGTGTGTGTGTGTGTGTGTGTGTGTGTGTGTGTGTGTGTGTGTGTGTGTGTGTGTGCGTGCGCGCGTGTGCGTGTGTGCAGAGGCAGACAAACAGTCCATTCCACTGTAAACCCACTGCCACTGAGTTCACTGGATGTGTCCATTAGAGAGGAGTGATGAGGAGGCAGCCAGCGGTCTGTGTGTGTGGACACTATCTATTCCTGTGTGAACCAACCACACACACACACACACACACACACACACACACACCACACACACACACACACACACACACACACACACACACACACACACACACACACACACACACACACACACACACACACACGGCCAAGCAGGGGGATCATTTGCCTTTGCAAGCCCCCCCCCCCCCGGATATTGAATGTGTGTGTGCCTACCTTTAGAAGGAGGAGAGAGAGAGAGCGAGAGCACAGTAAATCCAGAGCAGTGTAGTGTATGTGTTGAGGTTAAAAACTCATTTGTTTGTTGGACGGCAGCTCAAGGTTAAAGCCCTGGCGACTGGGCCTTGATAAAACACCCTCTAATCAACACCTCACCACCGGAAAGCACAGAGGATAAATCTCTCCTTCTCCCTCTCCTCTCTCCTATTCTCCTCTCTACCTCACTTCTCCTCTCTTCTATTATCTTCTCTACTCTACCTCTCCCACTCCTCTCCTCTCCTCTATTCCAGTGGTTATCAACATTTTCAGTCCGCGACCCCCAAAATAATCATATTTTAACTGGGGACCCGCTACCCTGAGTACATTTTGTATAACACGGTTCTATTGTGAAAATAGCAGATCTACATGCTATATTCACAATTAATTTGTCATTTTAGAAGTATTAAACCCCTGGGGGTCCCGACCCACAAGTTGAGAACCACTGCTCTATTCTATCCTCCTCTCCTCTCCTCTCAGTTCGACTCTATCCTCTCTTTTCCACCCCATTTCTCTCTCACTATCTCTCCCTCTGTCTATTAGTCTTCCTCCCTCCCATCCCTGGGTTCTCTTCGCCCCCCTTAATCTGAAGGCCGTTGCTCTCATTAATACGCCGTACCCAACTTACGGTATACGGATGTCCGCATGAATATTAATCGTCGAGACCTCTCTCCCCCGTACCCTTTCCCTCTCCCCTCCGTTTCGCTCCACATTTTTCACCCCTGCTATCCTTCCCTCTCTCTTGTTCCACACTTTCCAATTTCAGCATCCATTCTAATCAGTTCCTTAAGCTCCGCGCTCCGCATGAGAGGCTAAAAGACGGGTGGTGGTGGTGGTGGGGGTGGAGGGGGTGGGGGGGAGCAGGCAGGAGGGCCTAGCAGGGAAAAAAGAACCTGCAGGATTAGCTTTTTCCATGCCTGCTCTTCCTCCACCTCTCTCTCTCTCTCTCTCTCTCTCTCTCTCTCTCTCTCTCTCTCTCTCTCTCTCTCTCTCTCTCTCTCTCTCTCTCTCCTTCCCCGGCGTTGCCAGGTTTTGCGAGAGAAACGAGTACGAAAACGAGCCCAAGATAATCGACCGATAGGCCGCGTGAGCACTTTCAACCTGTACGCACCGGCTATTTGAAAATAGGCGATCCGCGAGGTCACGGCGCGTTGCGAGCCTGCAGATCTGTTATTTTCATGAAAATCTTAAAATAGATTTGTGGAATAGTTTTGAAACATTCTAACGACACAAATTTTGCAGATGGGAGGTTAGGGACAAATACATGCATTCATTTAGGGGTCCATGACATGAAAATATTTGAAAATATTGTTGCATATCCAAATAAGCAACTACACGCCCACACAAGCTAAAAAAAAACGCAACTCGCTACTACTGATATTTACAAGCGAAAAATAAGCCCAAAGTCGCTTAGAATAAGCAGACATGGCAACACTGCTCGTTCAATCTCCCTCCCTCCCTCCCTCCGTCCTTCCTTCCTTTTTATCTCTCTCTCTTTCTCTCTCTCTCTCCCTCTCCCTCTCCCTCCCTCTCTCTGCGTTGTTCTCTAGACGTTGCTCAAAGCGAGGCGTGAATGATCAAAGGGGTGGATGACCCCCTTTACCTCTACTGGAAGACATTGATCAGCACTTTCAACCCTTCACTGAATAACTTTGGCTGTGCATTTCATTTTTTGAAGACACAGAAGCCTGCCCCAGTGTGCATTCATTAGCCCCTATACATTACGAGGGCTGCTGTTTGAACTTGAATGGAACCCGTGACAGACCTGCAAGGTCTTTTTTTCCCACCTGCTAAAACCCGAGGTCGTTCCCTCGCCTCGCGGTTATCAGCGTGAACTTCCTGTTAGCCATTCGTCGGCTTGGATGACTCTGATTAATGGCGAAAGAACAAACATGCTGGGGGCTAATGTACACGCCTGCACTAGACTAATGTAAGCTTTGTGCCAATATTGAACTTTGGAAAAAGGAGGCGTGAAAAAATATGTTGTCGTTGTCGGGTGGAAACCTTGTATCTGCAAAACCGTTCGTTTTGTATTTATCATCTTAAAAATGATTTAAACTAGTGAAAACAGCCGATCTACAAGCACACACACAACGCCTCGCACCGCGAGGCGTTGTGTGCTTGTAGATCGTCTGTTTTCACTAGTCTTGTGCGAAAGTCTTGTATGGTGAAGCAGGGCTTTACTTATGAAAAAACATACAAATTTGAAACTTGGAGATACGAGGTTTCTGCCCGACAGTGACGATATAGAAAACACGTCACAAGAACCGAACCGTAGCGGTGACCTCCTGATCTTGGAACGTTTTCAACCCGGGAGCGACAAAATAATAATAATAATACAAGGAAAAACAACAAAACTCCAGAAATGCCAATGTTAATTACACCCTTCAGACAGGCACAACGGCGCGTCCTTGACATTGACGAGCGAACGCGCCTAAGCGGGTCGGGCTAATCAGCGCGGCCCCAGTAAACTCTGCCTCTCTGTCACCTGCTCTCATCTGTTTTATTAAGCACGCCGGCGGACTCATTCATCTTTTAACGAGACAATTTATCAGTGATATGGAGCTCTGCTAAGAGTTCTCTGGATCACAGCACTGTGCCGACCGACGCTTTCCCCCCGCGCGCCTGCGACTTATCACGCTGTAAACTCTCCAACAGTCTGCTATAAACGTTAAGGAGATAGGGCGTTTTTTTACAAAGGCCAGCATTGTTTTTATCAGATAAACCGAGCACACAACAAAATGATCCAGAAGCAACACTACTGTACGGTTGCCAGAGTTGACCCAAATTACATTTCCGCATGACCAGGATTTGTTATTCGTTTTGACGGGGTCGGTTTTAGCAAAATGTCATTGATCTCAGACAAGGCGGGGATGTTTTTTTTGAGTCAGAGTGCATTTTTGGTGTGCATTTGTTTATGTTTTCGTAAATGCTTGTGCACTCCTTACACACCTCCCCCTCCTTTCCGTATTTATGTACACAACAGCGTACGGTCTCTGATTTGAATTTCTCGGTGCATATGCTTAAAATGCTGCACTCTGAAAAGAAGACGGCGTCAGATGAAAGCGGCCGCGCCGGCGTCGGAGGCTCTGAGGGCTGTGCGTGTAATTTGGGTCGACAGGCTGACCGTGTGAGCACGGCGTTATGCAAACGGCAGCATGCAGCTTAAAGAGCAACCGGGGGGAAAAAAATAACTTCCTTTTTCAGTGCAGTTTGCTGAGGAGGTACTGTAGCCTACTGTACTGTTAAGCTATTCAAATTCCAAAGCAGCGAAATTAGCAGATCTACAAGCTCAGAATGCCTGTTATTTTTTATGCTTTTGTGTGATGCTGTTGTATGATCAAGCAGGACGTTAATTTACACACAAAAAAAGTTAAACCATAGAGATATCTGCCCGACAGCCACAATATCTTTGTTGTAAGATAGCGTCTGAGACGTTCCTTGCTCGCAAGCAATTTCATCGAATCCGCTACAGTATATGTGTGCAATGCATCGCCTGATTTGACAAGATTTTGATTTGTAGTCTTTGGTCTTTAATCGCAATTCGCAACCCATCATTAACTATTCTCTCTCTCTCTCTCTCTCCCTCATCAGCGTGCAGCCCCGGCACCTTCAAGTCCAAGCAGGGCGAGGGTTTCTGCGCTCCGTGTCCGGCCAACAGTCGCACCAGCTCGGGGGCGGCCAGCCTGTGTCCGTGCAAGAACGGCTACTACCGCTCCGACACGGACTCCCCTGACTCCGACTGCACCAGTAAGCCACATGCTATACCAGACCGTGTTTGTGTTTCACTCGTATTATATGGATCAGTTCGACTCGGCGGTGGTCCCTGGGGAAAACTGTTCTGTGGTTCCCGGGGTTGGACATAAGACGGAGATTGTTGACTGTAAACATGTGTCGGATCCAATGTATGCGGTTCCCATACATGACAATGCTATACTTACATAATTGCAGGCGGTGTTTTCTCGGCCCTAGAGAGGAAATGTCATGCGTATATCGTCACTGTCGGGCAGAAACCTCGTATCTCCAAGTTTCAAATGTGTATGTTTTTTTGCGAAGTAAAGCCCTGCTTCATCAGACAAGGCCGTCGCACAAAAGTAGTGAAAACTGCCGATCTACAAGCACAGTTGTGTGCTGCCTTCGACCAAAAACCACAACCTATTTCAGTGGGCCTCAAAAAGGTAGAGTTTGTGCAACTAAACTCCTATAGGAGCTCAAACCGCGATATGTTCATGCTTTTGCTGACAACACTTTTTTATCTCCTATACGTTGTGTCACGCGGGCAGCTTTTGAAGCAGTTTGTCTTCAAGGAAAAGAAAAAAAACGTTTATCAACTCCCTTCTCCCCCCGCCGACCTACGACCTCTCTCACCGGTCTTTATCAGCCTCACTTAGTCCTTTTTCCCACCGCGGTCACACAGACGGCAAACAAACAGTGCCGCTCACGTACACACACACACACACACACACACACACACACACACACACACACACACACAGGGCGTTATCAGGTGACTTCCCCCCGCGGCGGAGCCTGTCCCCTTCTCACAGCTGCCACCTCTTCCAGACAGAGTGGGGGAATTTATCTGCTGGATGGGGCCTTAGTTTAGAGAGAGCGCAATGACACGCACATGCAGGAACTAATCCATTGGCTGGTGGAGGAGAGAGAGAGAGAGAGAGAGAGAGAGAGAGAGAGAGAGAGAGAGAGCTGAAGGTCTTTTTTCCCCCGTTGTTGTCGGTTGGGATTGTTTGATTCTCCCACAGTAAGGCAGCAGATAAGGCTCCAGTAATTGGATAAGAATTGCTAGGCCTCTGCCAATGGTTTTTCTCTCTCTCTTTCTCGCTCGTCCCCTCTGGCACCTTACACACACACGCGCGCGCACACACACACACACACACAGACACACACCGGAACGAAGCGGCTGGCGGTTCCATTCTGAACTCTGTTTCCCCTTTAAAGAACTCCAAGCGGGCAACAATCTCTTTCTTGTTCTAAGGGAAAGAGAAAAATACTCCCTGTTAGTGAGTGAAGAAGAGACTAGTACCACAGAACAGACAACTCCAATTTACTCCTGTGTAAATGTTTATTATTCCTTGGCCAGAGTAAACACAATTCAAGGAGACAGAAGCTCTTGAATGTCTTGAATTTTATTAACTCAGTGAATGCCACCCTTTATTCAAAATCTACAAAACTGGTGCCAGCCATTTTGCTTAATTTTGCCTTTTTATGGGGGCCAAAATCATATGTTGTACTTAAATTACATATATAAATCTATGCTTCTATCGAAAGCCACACTACCCCTCTTACAAAGGAAAACATGTATATTTATAAATATATATCCTATCATTAGATTTGGGCTTCAATAGAACATGTGTAAGATGTCTTGATCATCATCATATGTGTGTGCTGTGATGGGCCCTATGTGCAATCTGGAGTGCAATACCATTTGAAAACCACCAGAGGGTGGTCTCCTACTATCTGATCAACTAACAGAAGAAGGAAGAAGACGTCCATCTTTTTTTTGGTTTGGGCCTGTTGTTTACATTTTGGCCAGGCCTTTTAGCTAGCATGCTAACACACTTCGGAACCCTGGCGATCGCGATCAAGGATAGGTAGAGAAGAATGGATGGCACCGCTGGAATCCTGAGAATTTTCTGCGTTTTTTGAGTACTTATAGTTCGTCAGGGATGCACGGGAAAGTGTATAAACGAACGTTTTAGATAACATTTAAACGGCCGGAACCAATCTTCGGCTATACCGATTTTCCGCCGGACTGTGTTACACTGGTGCTACAGTCAAATCGGCCGTATCGCTCAGGTCACGGAGGCATATGGCCAACTTCTAGAGCGATTTTTTTGAAATTACAATTATGAAAAAATGATAAAACTTTTGATTAATTAAAAAGACGTAAAAGACGTTTATGGCACCGAGGTCCAAAGACGTATAAGACGTTTATGGCGTTCAGTGAGTTAAGGTGGCAAAATGAATAATAGAATATTTGAGTGCAAACCCAACAATTATTCTGAAATGTATTTTGGTTTGGCCATTTATTTTGATTATTGCTACCGCCAGTCATTTCTTTGTAGCTTTTGTGTGCAAATCCTAAAAGCCAAACAGTATGTCATTCTCATTTATTCATTTTCATTTTTCAACCTTCCTGACGGCGACAGCTCCTCCCTAAACTTGTACCCCTCCCTCCCCTCTCTGTCCCGTGTTAGCCGTGCCCTCGGCGCCGCGCAGCGTCATCTCCAACGTCAACGAGACCTCGCTGGTGCTGGAGTGGAGCGAGCCGCGCGAGTCGGGCGGCCGCGAGGACATCTTCTACAACGTCATCTGCAAGAAGTGCCTGCCCGAGCGCGGCATGTGCTCGCGCTGCGACGACAACGTGGACATCTCGCCGCGCCACCTGGGCCTCACGCAGCGCCGCGTGACCGTGCGCAACCTGCAGGCGCACACGCAGTACAGCTTCGAGATCCAGGCGGTCAACGGCGTGTCCAACAAGAGCCCCTACACCCCGCAGTTCTCCGCCGTCAACATCACCACCAACCAGGCCGGTGAGTTTACTGTGGGGGCAAAAGCATCTCTGGTTGTAAAATGGTAAATGGGGCGTTTATACAGCGCCTTTATCCAAGGCGCTTCGCAATGATTGTGTGCATTACATTCACCCATTCACACACACACATTCATACACCGAACCATGCAAGGCAAGAACACCAACCTGCTCATCTGGAGCAATTAGGGGTCGACAATCACTCTGGGGGAGCCCGGGATCGAACTGAGAACCTTCCGGTCGCCAATCAGCTGCTCTACCCCTTAATCCACTGCCGCCGTGATTGTGATGTGGATTCATTTTGATTCCAATCCGAAGCAGGGGCGGGCGATCCTCCTTTCCACTTTTCTCTTTGTTTAACGATTTAGAATTTAAAATTCTAGGCATTTAGCAGACATTCTTGAAAGCGATTTACAGTAAGCAAGGTAGACATGAGATGCTTTGAAATTGTAATCAAGAATCATAGGTAAACCAAGAACCTAACCATCAGTATAAACTGTATAATATTTAAAAATCACACCCAATGTGAAGTGAGCGGTGGTCATGCTTGCATAACGTCTTCAGACTAGGATTTGAGTCTAGGATGTACAGGCTATGCTACACACACACACGTTTTGCTATGGCAAAACGCTGAGGAAAAAGGTACAGGCACAGCCACTCTATGGAGCGGTTTACCACCGCTCAGAAATTAATAGGCCTAATCGGTACTTTGAAACTATACAAACTATAGGATGCCAGGTCAACAAATGAACCTGGCAACTGTCTACATTACTTGTTTTAAAACATATGTTTTCAGACGGAAAGGGACAAAGCAGAGCGATATACTCGAGAGATACCGAAAGTAGTATGTGGAAGAGAACAACCGGGCCTGATCAATTCTTTTTTCTTATGTACGTAGGAGGAGTGCGTTGTAGTCTACATACCTTTAGAACGGGGGCTTCAGAAGGGAGACGTTCCTCTCAATGGGTTTAGGAGAGAGAGGGGGACCTTTTATTTCTCACGCCTACAGAGCTCCCAGCTCTAACACCGCTGTGAATAGCAGTAGCGAGGCAGAGCACACTGAAAGCAGTGAACCTGCAGTCAGGGGCGTCACAAGGGGGAGGAAAGTGGGACTGAGTTACTAGGGCCCAGGGTGGAGGGGCCCTAGCAACTTTAGCTATTGAAAAATAGCAGATATACAAGCTCACAGCGCGGCACCGAGTGCCGCGCTGCGAGCTTGTAGATCTGCTATTTTTGAAAAGTCGTGGAAAATGTGTGCAAATCTTTGAATATATGTCTTTTTTAAGCGAACATTTGTAACTCAAATTTTGCTTCTGGGGGGTCCCTGGAACTAAATATTTTGAGATGGGGGTCCGTGGCCAAATACATATCATCTTGGAGGTCCTTGACATGAAAAGGTTTGATCACCACTGACATGGAAACATAGGTTTCTTGTACACATTTTCACTCGGTGCCGCGCTGTGAGCTTGTATATCTGCTATTTTTCAATAGTTAACATTCATGGGGGGCCCGCAGTGAATCCTTGTACCCAGGGCCCAGAATTTGGTGTGACGCCCCTGCCTGCAGTAATATTCCTGCTGCCCACTACTTCTAACCTACTGCTCTCCTCTCCCATCCCACTGCATACAGTATACAGTATCTAGGCCAACATGTAGGTAATCTGAGCACCAATGTAATATTTCCCCCCCTCCATCGCAGAGAAGAGATTGAAGCTGAACTAATACATATGCATAATTATCGAGGGTAATAAGGGGTAGCGGGCGGTATGTGTGAGTTATGATTTATTTATTGCTTTTTTTTTTAAGGTAAATTGAATGTCAGGGTTAATTCCATTTCAAATTAAACATACGGCCCCGTGTGCATGATAAGAATGATAAGAATCTCTAGTTCCTTTTTAATTATCCAGCTATTTTTTGTTCAGGGAGGTTTGGCCCCGGCACTTGGCTTGCCTTCTGTGTAGAACCTTGGCCAGTCTCCCATGTTGTAGAGCAAGGGTCTTCAACAAGGGGGGTCAGGGACCCCTAGGGGGTCCTCCGAGTTACTACAGGGGGTCCTCCAAATCTTTGTGTGATAGAAAGTTTTGTTCTCCTTTTTAATATTAACCACTTAGCTGAACCCTAGTGTCCATATTCTGAGAACTTTAGCCAAAAATAGCAGATGTACAAGCTTGTAGATCGGCTATTTTCGGCAACGAGGTTTGGTGTAGAGGGGAAAATGAGCAGACCAAGTACAAAGTGGAATGTCAAGTTTATTAAGTATTGACGGTTCAAGTGGTTAAATATCTGAAAACACAAATTGACATGAATCCAAAATACACTGCTGTCAAAAGATATGGAAAACTTTGTGGACAGGTTGTGGGGGTCCCTGCTTCATCTCTCTCTCAACGAAGGGGTCCTTGGCCTGAAAACGTTGAAGACCCTTGTTGTAGAGCTGATAACCTCCGCCACTGTCCCTCTGAGCGGCTGTCTGTGTGTGCTCAGTTCGCTCCCCGGGGCTGCGGTGCCGAGCACCAATCTTGGATGTGTTTTAGTCGCTATGTTAAACGTACTCCGAAGACAAGCTCAGACAGCACAAGGGATTATCCGTCTTCTCTTGCTCTCTCTCTCTTTGGCCTTCTTTCCTTTCTTTCTTCAAGGCCCCCCCTCCCTCATTTGCGCTCCTAGAAAGAATCCGCATGCAGGAATGCCTCCTCCCGCTCTCGGGCTGGCCAGAAGCCCCCGGGCCGGGTGGGGTTCGTCCACAGCTATAGGGGCCCCTTCTTGGGAGCCTTATTGTTGTGTTTCGAACCAGGGGTCGGGTGTCAGAGTCACCCCGACCCCACCTAGGGGTGCCCCCGGGTCACCAGGGGGCAGGCGAGGGTGCGGAAGAAGGCGGGTGCGATATGTATAGGAGAGCACCGAACGTGATCAGATTAGTCCCCTCCCCGCAATACTTTCAGGACCATCCCCGCATATACACGTTCACCTTTTAAGACCAAAAATAAATAGCAGGGGACGGCGATAAGCCTTCGGGGGCCACCTCCATGGTTACTCCACTGTCATCCGCCACGGAGGGCCCCTAATCCCTCCAGGCTGGAGTGATCTGCCCCTGGGAGCATTGTCTACCTTCAGGAGGATGGAGAAACAGAGATGAAGGACGCCCTGGCTGGCTGGCTGGTCAGCAGTGGTGTAAAGTAACTAAGTACATTTACTTAAGTACTGTACTTATGTAAGGTTCAGAGGTATTTGTGCTTTACTTGAGCATTTCCAATTTCCAATACTTTTACTTCTACTCCACTACATCTCAGGTCCAAATATTGTACTTTTACTCCGCTACAATTATTTGAAAACTTTAGTTACTAGTTACTTTGCAGGTATATATTATAATATTATAAACATACATTAACCACTTTAGCACTAATTTATATCTAGCATATTTGAAAATAGCCGATCTACTGTGAGGTTGTAGATCGGCTATTTTCAAACATTTAGTACTTTTACTTTTGGTACTTTAAGTACATTTTGTGGCCAATACTTTCATAATTTTTCTCAAGTGCATTTTGAATTCTGGACATTTAGGCCTACTTGTAACGGAGTACATCTGCAGTGCAGTATTGATGCTTTTACTTAAGTACAGAATGTGAGTACTTTTTCCACCTCTGCTGGTCGGTGGCGGGTGGGTTAGGAGGGCAGGGGATGGAGAGAGCTGGGGAAACGGAGAGACTGGGAGAGAGAGAGAGAGGGAGAGAGGGAGAGAGAGAGGGGGGGAGAGGGAGAGGGAGGTCTCACCACAAAGGCGAGCAGCAATGGGAGAAAGAAATACAAGGGAAGGGATCAAAGAACCGGACCTGGGGATTAAAAACCTTTTAACAAAACGGGGGAGATTGTGGGGGGAGAGTTGGGGGAGGGGAGGAGAGAGACGGAGAGAGAGAGAGGGCGAAGGGACATAAGGCTTCACTGGTCAGAGGTGGAAAAAGTATTCACATTTTGTACATAAGTAAAAGTATCAATACTGCACACTGTAGATGTACTCCGTTACAAGTAAAAGTCCAGAATTAAAAATGAACTTGAGTAAAAGTATGAAAGTGTTGGCATCAAAATGTACTTAAAGTACCAAAAGTAAAAGTACAACATGTTTGAAAATAGCAGATCTACAAGCTCACAACGCGTCGCGATGTGACGCGGTGTGAGCTTGTAAATCGGCTATTTTCAAATAGCCACGGTATAAAATAGGGCTAATGTGGTTTCTGTATGTTTTATAATATTATAATATATACCTGCAAAGTAACTAGTAACTAAAGTTTTCAAATAATTGTAGTGGACTAAAAGTACAATATTTGGATCCAAGATGTAGTGGAAAAGTAAAAGTACTGAAAACTGGGAGAGAGAGGGATTGAGAGAGAGAGAGAGAGAGAGAGAGAGAGGAATCTGGAGTACTGGGAAAAGAGTAGGAGCTTTATTTTTGTCTAGAAAAAGGAATAGGAGGTACAGTAGAGTACAGAGGAGAGTGAAGAGAGACGGCGGAGTCGGTTATGAAACAGACGGCATGCAGTTTGGAGAGAGAGAGAGACGGTAAAAGAGGCAGTGAGTCAGAGGTGGGGAACAAGCCTGAACGTAGAGAAAGGTGGAGGAAAAGAGACAGGCGAGGCAGACTGCACTTTGCCGGTAATAGGCACATACGAACAAAGCCATGAAAGGCTCTCGTGGGTGGGGTTGACAATGTGTTTTATGGCTGACTGTACTGCACTGTACTGTGTGCACGCTAGGGATGGATGGGACGATATGAAAATTTCATATCACGATCATTGTGACCAAATAAATCCCGATTTACAATATTGTCGCGATAATCAAAATCCATTATCCTTGGGCGGAACATTTGCCAAAAAAAATAGCAGATCTACAAGCTCACAACGCGTTGCGTTGTGAGCTTGTAGATCGGCTATTTTTTGGGCAAAGACATTTGATAGAGAGTGAAGTATGTATATTATAAGTACCTTTTACCAATTCTAGAGGGTTTAAGTGTACCGGATATGCAACTCAGCAAATAAAAGGTGAATTGAAGCCAGTGCATGACGGAGGACGATATCACGATAAATGAAATCTCCGCGATACGATTATCGTGAGTGTTTTTATCACGATATACGATAATATCACATATCGTCCCATCCCTAGTGCACGCGTACCTTTCCTCTGTGTGTGTGTGAGTGTGAGTGATGTATCAGTGTGTGTGTATGTACGCCCACGCTTGTTTGTATGTGTGTGTGCGGTGCAGCCGTGCCAAGAAGCAATAGTTCCACCGCCAGACTGAGCCGTCGGTATTCTGGGTCGATTCTCCCCGTCGGAGGGGGAATAAGACGTGCTCTCCACTCCCTCGCAGGAACCCTGGGAGGGAGAACTTGAGCGTCGGTGTGGGGGAATGGTCCTGCATACCAACTATTTGTCAGAGCTACTCACAAAAGCCTCCACAGCCCCTGTGAGACTTTGTACTGGGGGTTTGAGTTGAGCCAGACAAAGGCTGTTACTTTGTTTTTCTGGAACTCGCAAAAGGCATAACACAGAACTGCAAATAAAGCGGATTTTCCTCTTCTCTTTTGTGTCTTCCTTTTCCTCCTATCCCCTGCCCCTCCCGCAGCGCCGTCGGCAGTGCCCACCGTTCACGTGATGGGGGCCACGTCGAGCACCATGAGCCTGTCGTGGCTGCCCCCGGAGAAGCCCAACGGGATCATTCTGGATTACGAGATTAAGTACCATGAGAAGGTAAGCGGCCACGTATAAGTCACTGTTATGCGATGCCTTTGATTTGATCCCCCGTTCTTGTCTTGTGTGCGTGAATGCAGTAAACAGGGGCGTCACAAGAGGGGGGGGGGGGGGGGGAGTGGGACTGAGTTACTACGGCCCAAGGTGGATGGACCTTAATTATTTTATGCTTGAGCTATTGAAAAATAGCAGATATACAAGCTCACAGGCAGCGCACTGCGAGCTTGTAGATCTGCTATTTTTGAAAAAAGTCGTGAAAATGTGTGGACATCTTTGAATATATGTATTTTTTAAGCGAACATTTGTAACTCAAATTTTGCTTCTGGGGGG
The DNA here is from genome assembly GCF_963921795.1 of Nannobrachium achirus. NCBI lineage: Eukaryota > Metazoa > Chordata > Actinopteri > Myctophiformes > Myctophidae > Nannobrachium > Nannobrachium achirus. Next base: position 41,466,918 of record NC_137810.1, read on the forward strand.
GTCCCTGGAACTAAATATTTCGAGATGGGCGTCCGTGGCCAAATAAGTGTAATTTTGGGGGTCCTTCAACATGAAAAGGTTTGAGCACCACTTCATAGAAACATAGGTTTTTCCTAAAAACCTTCAAAGACACATTTTCACGACTTTTCAAAAATAGCAGATCTACAAGCTCGCAGCGCGGCACTTGGTGCCGCGGCTTCGAGCTTGTATATCTGCTATTTTTCAATAGTTAAAGCATCAAAATGTGAGTGAATCCTTGTACCCTCCAGGGCCCAGAATTGGTGCGACACCCCTGGCAGTAAACAACAGCTTTTCCCCTCCGTTTAGAAGTCACAGTTTCATTCTCTCCTTCCTCCAGTCCGTCCCTGTAAATCCTTCCCTCGTTTATCTTCATTCCTAGCCTCCTAGCGTCGCTCGCCGCGTCTCCTCCTTCCCTCTTTGCCGGTTTTCACTTTCAGTTCCCCGTCTTTCCTTTGTCCTCTGCCATTTCTGTTCCCCTAATTGTATTCCTCCCAGTCTCCTCCTCCCTCTATCCTTCTCTCTCACTCCCTTGCTCCATCCATCTTTTCCATTTGAAAGTTTCAGGGTTTTCCAGGAGGGGGGGGGGGAGCCCGGAGAGCCGTGTCTGGATTTGTCGCGGGGTAGAGAACAAAGGCACTCAGTGTCTGTCCGCTCGGCTTGTTGTCTTGTCCTTCTTTCGTCGGATTAACGACACCGCTCCAATCCCTCACTCTCTCTCTCTCTTTCTCTATCCCCCTATTCCTCTGTCACACTCTTGTCTTTCGCTCTTCTTTACGCCGTCTCTCTCTCTCTCTGCTTGCACGGGGGGAGATTTGGCGATCCTCTGAAGCAGGGACCGATGACAAAAACCCAGGGGCTGAGAGGAGAAGGGATAGTCTGACGTTTCTTGTCTTATTTTCTGTCAGAGACCGTGTCTTGACGTTGTTTTCTGTTCTCTTTTTTTCCCAATCTGTTTCTGACGACACAGGACCAGGGCGAGGCCATCGCCCACACCATGACGGCCCAGCGCAGCTCCGCCCGCATCGAGGGCCTCAAGGCGGGCACGCCGTACGTGGTGCAGGTCCGCGCCCGCACCGTGGCCGGGTACGGCCGCTACAGCAGCCCCATCGAGCACCGCACCAACCTGCAAAGTACGTCACTCCCCCCTTCCCTCCCTTCCCTATGTTTCCTCATCGCTACCCACGTCTTCGAACCTTCTCTCGCTGTGCCCGCTTTATTACCCCGTAGGATGTGTCTGGCTTAGCAGCGATACCTAGCTGTAATAGTCCCATGTGCCAGCTTATGAATATAATAGAGGCTCAAACGGCTTTGCGCATCTACAGGCTCCTGCTGTAAACACCCATTTTCAGTGTGAAAGAGGTACGAGTCCTCGCAGGAAATTGACTTAGGGTGGTTTAGGTGGAAAGCAGCCATTAACCCCCCACCCTCCTCAACACAATAGACATATCGTCGTTGTCGGGTGGAAACCTCGTATCTCCAAGTTTCAAATGTGTACGTTCTTTCGCAAAGTAAAGCCCTGCTTCATCGTACAAGGCCGTCGCACAAAAGTAGTGAAAACAGCAGATCTACAAGCACTTGCAGATCTACAGTGCTTGTAGATCGGCTGTTTTCACTAGTTTAAATACTTTTTTTAATGACAAATGCAAACGAACGGTTTGGACATAAGAGGTTTTCACCCGACAACGACGTTAAGCTCCTCTGTGTTAATTTAACTCTGAAAGTATAAAAATGCACACTTCATTAGCGCACATTTTGTACAAATGAACACTGAGGACGTTTACTGTTTAGGCTCAAACCTCCTTCAGTGCCTCACATGCTGACCACCAAGCAGGAATTAGGCTGTGAAAGATCTGCAAGATGCCTCCCCTCCTATCTCCTTTTGATGCGGTTCTGTACAGTAAAGAACACAGGGACCGCCACTTTTGAGCTCCACGCAAACACGTGATTCTGTCGTCAATGTGGGAGGCATAGAGGAGCTATACATAGACCTACAGGAAGCGAGACGGTCATGCGTCACACTGTACAAATGGAATTACGAATGGATTTTGTGCGCGCCGAACAGAAGCTATAGGGCGTGGGCGCCAATCTCTGCAGTCAAACAGATGTGTGACCTCTCTCTCACCTCCCGGCATGGCAGGTGACCCTCAGAAGAGCTTCCAGGAGCAGCTGCCCCCTCATCGTGGGCTCGGCCACCGCCGGCCTCGTCTTCATCATCGCCGTCGTGGTCATCGCCATCGTCTGCCTCAGGTCAGGATCTTTTTTGTCGTTGTTGTGCTTGTCCCTTTTCTTCCCCAGTTTAGCCGCTATTATGCCATTATGATTCCTCCCCACACACATATTGCTGTGTGTTGTCGCTGCTGTAGCATCCTACTGGCTCACCTGCCAGTGAGGAGCCCCCACCGGGAGGACGTAGAGCCTTCGTCCTACTCCTCCTCACTTTAGAAGTATACGTGCAGTGACAATTATCACCCTCCCCGCCCGGCTTC
>NC_137810.1:41469624-41479624 GCF_963921795.1 Nannobrachium achirus
CAGCAGATCTACAAGCACACGTAGATCGGCTGTTTTCACTAGTTTAAATCATTTTCAAAATGATAAATGCATAACAAACGGTTTTGGACATACAAGGATTTCACCCGACAACGACGATATATAAGAGTTTATTATGTAGCCTAATACTTTTGAGTTATTGTCTGCCATGCACCTTCTGTCAACACACCACAGCCTGTCTCCGCCCCCAGGCAAGGCAAGCCAACGCTGTGCTTAATGAAAACATGTTATCGGCTTTCCCTGTACTTTATTTCATAACAAACACCCACCCGCTTCATCTCTTATTGATAGTCATAAAAATCAATTAAAACACAGTAGGCCTAGGTCCAGAGCTATAGAGCTGCAAGTAGAATGCTTGAACTATACCCTGCTGTTTGTTTGCCGAATGAGCCCAGAAGCAGAGCTCCGCGACGGGGCCCATGCATGCCCACACAACAGCCTCCCTGTTATCCAGTCGTCCGTCAGAGTTCCGGGGAGCCGCCATGAGGACGCTTTTCTTCAGGGGCGTCACAAGGGGGGGAAATGTGGGACTGAGTTACTATAGGGCCCAAAAGTATTTTATACTTTAGCTATTGAAAAATAGCAGATATACAAGCTCACAGCGCGGCACCGAGTGCCGTGCTGCGAGCTTGTAGATCTGCTATTTTTGAAAAGTCGTGAAAATGTGCTTTTTGCTTCTTGGGGACCCTGGAACTAAATATTCTGAGATGGGAGTCCGTGGCCAAATGCATATCATTTTGGGGGTCCTTCACTTGAAAATGTTTGAGCAACACTGACATAGAAACATAGCCTTTTCAAAAAATATTCAAGAAATATTCAAAGACTATTTTTCAATAGTTAAAGCACAAACTAATAAATAATAATGCGTTCCTCCCAGTCTAAATGGGTTAAACCCCCTCCCCACCTATGAAGAACATTCATGGGGGGCCCACAGTGACTCCTTGTACCCATCAGGGCCCAGAATTTGGTTTCTAGGGCCCAGAAGTATTTTATACTTTAGCTATTGAAAAATAGCAGATATACAAGCTCACAGCGCGGCACCGAGTGCCGCGCTGCGAGCTTGTAGATCTGCTATTTTTTAAAAGTCGTAAAAATGTGCTTGGGGGGCCCCGCACTCCCGCAGTGACTGCTTGTACCCATCAGGACCCAGAATTCCCCTGGCTGGGATGAGGACGGGGGGGATCCGGAGCGCGGCAGCGGGCCGCGGCCATACGGCCCTGCCCCCTTTCCATCATTATCTCTCTTCATTTCCTGTCCATCCTGCAATCATCCTGTCTCGGCGCAGGCCACTGCCCTGATTACCCCGGTGCGGTGCAGGATCAGCAGTCCTGGCCCACAGACAAGGCAAGGCGAAGGCAGGCGAAATCTGCAACGGGCCCCCATCATCATCCTAAATGATAGCAGCTGCATCACCTACTAGACCATACCATTGGCACGTTCCACAAAGGGGGAGGGCGGCGTCGTCGTCTGCGAGGCTATAGGAGACAAAGAGACGTTTAGGCCGCGTACCATTTTACTCCGATTTCCTAGACATAGACAGTCTGTGTATTGTTCGGGTGCGAGAGTTAATCAATGCAATATGTGAATGTTATTAGTTGTGTGTCCGTATAAGGACAGCGCCATGTTAGCAGTTGTGTCCGTGCGTTGAGTCCCGCCATTTTACTCTTGTCAGCGTATTTTGAACCCCGTCTTTGCTGAGCCATGGAGGATTATTATGCAAAATAGTCATGTGTTCCCTATTTCATATAGCGTTTTATCTTGTTCCATGTGCAGATATCGCGAGTTCAGCTCATCCCTCCGTGTAAAGGGCTTCCAAAAGCTGAAACAGTTCGTGTTATTACACAATCAAGTAGTAATATCAATGATTGCGTTCCCAAGCTGTGCAGGAAGTATCGCGTTCCCCCGGAGCCTTTGAAGGCTTTCGTCAAACTATCACTTTTAATTTCTGATTCAAAAGCTTGTAGAAGACATGCAGCGGTGGCTACAGAGCAGCACACCATTTTGTTTTTTAATCTCTCTGCTGAATCATTTCATTTCTCAACCTCAAAAACTATTTTTTATTTTCCCCCCAGAAGGGAATAACACGAAAAGGACACCTCTTTGGAGATGAAACAATGCAATCACACACACAGCTCACCCCTCCCCACACAGAAAATCTCCTGACAAGAAGAAAGAAATGCTCTCTCTCTCCCCTCGGCTTTATCGCTGCATCAGCCAAACCCCCTACATCCTATTAGAAACCTAACAACACCAAAACAAGACAGTTAATCGGCGTAAATAGACTTGTCTGATGGACAGACGGACATGACATGAAACACTAGCCATGGTTGCCATGTTTTGTGCGTACTATTAGACAAGGTGATTGCATAAATGTGAGTGAGTGAATGACGAGCTCAATCACTACCATGGCCAAACCTCAAAGCGATGGAACTTCCGGTACCAGCTTCGCTCAACATTCAACTTGAACCTGTGTTCCATGTTCAACGTCCAGTCCAGAGTCCAGACCATGGTTTCCTTAATGTCGGCATTAACCACCTAAAGCCCTATTGTTGTTGTACGATGAATGGTATACATAGCAGATCCACAAGATCACAACATGCCCAAAATAAGGACGCCAATTTGAAAATATTAAGATGGGTTCTTATGTTTTGCCTGTGTGTGTGTGTGTGTGTGTGTGTGTGTGTGTGTGTGTGTGTGTGTGTGTGTGTGTGTGTGTGTGTGTGTGTGTCGTGATTGTATGCGAGTGAGCGCTTTTGATGAAAAACATTCTCCCTTTACAGGAACTGATCATAGTGTCTAGTAGGGATGTCCCGATACCGATACCAGAATCGGTACCCTAACCCTAACCCGATACTGGCCTATTTTGCTCTACTCGTACTCGTCCGATATTGCTCACGGCAGTGCCAGATACCATTTTGTTTCATAAATGTGTTGGTAACAACATATCAAAAGTCCCTAAGACACAGTTTTGTGTGTGTTAGTTCAACTAATGAAGAGTGTTTCACCTTCTCTCACTCTCGGCATGACAACATCATTATTTAAGTTTTATTTTGGAGCGCCACACACTGTTTAAGCACTTAACTTACAGTATCGGTATTCGGTATCGGCAAGTACTCAAATGAAGTACTCGTACTTGTACTTGGTCAGCAAAAAAGTGGTATCGGGACATCCCTATAGTGTCTAGGTTGGATGTGATGGTTGTCTCTTTGTGTGCAAAGAGTCCCAGAACCGTGCTGACATTCCTGCCACTGCATCCACCCCTCCATCACTGCACCACCACCACCACCCCTATCCTCGTCATCTCACCGTCCTTCTAAACCCCCTTTCTCACATCTAATCTGTTCTAAATAATTATATACATTCTTTTTTTTCTTTTCTGGGTTTTTCTTTCTATTTATAGCAAAGTCACTTCAGTCCTCGGCTGTCTTTTTTTGTGTCACTTTTTGAAACCCCCTGACCCTGACGATGAGAGAACTGAGAAGTGACACGTTTTAAGGAGTGTTGTACCTTGAGGTTTGGGCGGGGAGGGGGTTGAAACGCAAAGCAATTGTTTTATTCCTCTTTGAAGAAAAAAGAAATGCATTGAGATGTATTTAATGGTGCAGACATGTACGCGACAAATTGATTTAAAGGAAAAAAGAAAAAGGAAAGAAAAATAAATTATACATTCTTGTAGAAATATTTTTAAAAGACCCTTTTTGCAATTAAATTATTTAAGAAATGTGACATCCCCTCTCATTGTGTGGGTTAATCAATTGTGTCTGTGTGTGTGTGTGTGTGTGTGTGTGTGTGTGTGTGTGTGTGTGTGTGTGTGTGCGTGCGTGCGTGCGTGCGTGCGTGCGTGCGTGCGTGCGTGCGTGCGTGCGTGCGTGTGTGTGTGTCCGTACGTGTATCCATGCAGAACTGGCTTACATCACATTTCAGTATGCACTTAAAGGAGTAATTCACCCATCGTTTACCTATGCGGTGGTGACTTGCATGAACTTGCATAAATCAGAGACTCCTCATGTAACAACAGCAAAACTATATAAAAAATATGTCCATAAAGTTCAAAGCACCTCTCATAATGCATAGTCTCTTCACGTTCCATTATGTTATTTGTTCTATTGTTATAGAACAGTGGTCTTCAACGTTTTCAGGCCAAGGACCCCTTAGTTGAGAGGGAGATGAAGCAGAGACCCCCACAACCTTTTCATAGATTCCATATAGTTTCATCGTTTGACAGCACAATCGTCAGTGTTATTTTGGATCCATGTTAATTTGTGTTTTCAGATATTTAACCACTTGAACCGTCAATACTTAATAAACTTGACCTCTTACTCTGTGCATAGTCTGCTCTTTTTCCCCTCTACACCAAACCTCTTTGCCGAAAATAGCCGATCTACAAGCTCAGCTTGTAGACCTGCTATTTTTGGCTACAGTTCTCAGAATATGGACTCTAGGGTTCAAGTAGTTAATATAAAAAGGATTAGAAGATTTGGAGGACCCCCTAGGGGTCCCGGACCCCCTGTTGAAGACGCCTGTTATAGAACAAGAAAATACACTTTTAAAACACATCCAGGCTAGTGCTGCTCATGTACGAACGACGCACCCACCTTCTTCATTCTAGATTCCCCGCTTTGGAATGTTTTACAAACTAAAACTCGAGTTGCGAGTCAAAGACAGACAGATGGAAAGATGGAAAGAAAGTCATTTCGTGGGTGAACTATTCCTTTTGCTGTGCCGTTGCCAACTCCTCAACGAGCATGTCGGTTCCTCAATCTAGTGGAGTAATTGCCCGGGACAAACACATTCAATCTCTTATCTCTTATGGCCATCTTGCCCTCCCCCCTCAACATAATCATTGTCAGAACTTTTTTTGTGCAAACAACTCTGCAGCGGTTTTCAAAATAACATGTCTTGCTTGATAGAGCAGTGGCAACACGGCTCAGACTTCCCAGATAATGATCTGCTTCAAATAAACACGCCACACTCACAGGCTTAACTTTGCCCAGTTGCATTAATGTCCCGCTTACGCTATAAGGCAGGAGCCCAAGAGGGTTTCTCGTGCTGCCAGCGTTTTCTGCACCACTCTTAAACCACTTAGAGACCCTATATGGTTGACCTGGAGTCCCTCAAGACTCTATACTAGGGTATTTCCTGTTTTCCGTTATTGTGGGGAAAGCTTTCGCAGAACCCCACAATACTGGGGTTATAATACCAACAATACTGAGGTTTGAGTAGTTGATGCTGTCAACCTCCCAGGCAGTGCAGGGTGGACACTAACGTACATTTAATTGAGTACTGTAATTAACTAACATTTTTGAGTATGTGTACTTACCGGTATGTACTGGGTACAACTTAATTAAGAGAATAACTAGTCCAAATTAAAAGGCAGAAAGGGGGATTAGAATTACGTGGGGAATGTGAGTCTGCCCCTTTATCTTGGAAAAAGGCCAGAGGACATTTGGAATAAAGTAAGTGTACACATATTTTTTTAAACGTTTCATATTTACAGCCTGATTGATCCAGTGTGAGGTTCCCTGGGTTCATCTACTCCTAATGCTCCCTTTGCTGTAGAAATCCTCACCATTACTGGTGTGTTAGGGAGTTAGTAGTCTGGAGGGATTCGCATTGAAACCTGGTCTGAAGGGGCGTTACCACTGTGATTTTTTTCCCAAATCAACAGCCAATGAAGACGAGGAGGCGTCGCCCACAGTAGTGGGTGCTCAGTGTAAAACAAGACCGTAGGAAACCCCTACCGGGAAGTGGGAACGTTCCTGCAGGGTCGCTACAATACAAAATAAACCCAATCTACTTTGAATCACCCAGTTCAAATAACAATCCAATCCTTAAACATACATTTATATGCCTACATGTTAGAAATAGCAATATTATTATAAAGGGTCAAGGATTTCAATGAATGTGAATTGTTTGTGTAATGGTCTGATTCTAGTGCATTTGACTGACCAAAGTCACCACCACCGATTACATTATCATGTTTCATTGATCTTTTTGTTGTTGTTGTCCAAGTCCAGTGCAACGTGCATGCATGTATGCAGCCAAAATGGTGATTTCAAATAGGCCTAAACATACAACTCACCTTAATGTGTCAGCCAGCCATATGCTAATGCTACCGACAGAAAGCATTAAGTACCGAACTCGTTAGCATAATAAACTGTCGTCTGTGATTGTCGAGCAGTTTAATCTGAGTTACCAGAATAAGCAGCAATCAAACAATGGAAAGATATGCCGTACGTTTTAATAGCCTTCATGAAAACACCACCAAAACGCATAAATCAGGCATTCATAGGGTGAGGATATGACTTACTGGTTTAGTTGTTTTACAGCTAGTAGTATAGCCTACTACTAATAATGTAATATTAAACACAAAATCCAATAGTAGCATATGGCCCCAACAATCATAATATTCTGTTACTTTATTTCTTACAGAGGTAAAGTTAGTTAGACTTGAATATAAAAGTAATCAAATCAGTAGGCTTACATCTCTGTAACATAATGGCCCAGCACTTCCACAGAAATTGTATTACTACCCAGCCTGTACAAACGGCATCCATGGCTAATTTTAGAAATGTAAATGAAAATCCCAAACAGCAGAGCTGTCTATGTATGCATTTGCTCAATCATTAAACATAATAATTCTATAGCCCCTACTTGATGTAGATGGGATTATATTTGAACAAAACATAAATAGGTCTGTCAAGGAATATTTGCAAGAGCAGTTCCTTATTATATGCTCATACATTATACAAATAACCTGAAATCTACATTTGTCATAATATCCAGCGGCAGACTGATATTGAACATTTATAGTAATACTCACAGCACAGGTGATACATTAAGCTAGGTAAAACATTCTACATATAGTGCATATCAAAATAAATGTCCAGGCAAGTGTCTTAACAGGCTTTATTTGTACACCCAGAGGTTGCATTTTGACCAGAAGGCAAGTGTGTCCAACACCAAATCTGCATTTCATTTCTACATGAATGTTCTCCCTAAGACGCTGATGCTGTGAGTGCACTGGACTGGTATTGATGCAAACAGGATGGAATACAGCTCTCCATGGCACTTCCTAAAAGGAACTTCTGTCCCTGGCTGTCGCAGGCCCTGTGGGAGAAGAGAAAAAACAAACATCACAACACTGAAACAACAATAATGATTGAGCTAATTATGAACCCTTTACAATTAGAAATAAGCCAATGTTTTCAAACAGTCCCTTTACTTAAAACAAATGGGAAACTGTGTCTGACAGCATTCTTGTTACTGCTATTAAAATATCAATGTAAATTGGCACCCTTTGTTTGGCTATATACCCTTAAATTTACACAAGGGCAAAACATCTATTGTTTATAATGTACCTGGAATACCATGCAGGCACACACCTAGACCACTTAGCACCACATCATCTAATTCTAAGGCTTACTCTGTGTAGCTATTGAGTATCAGGAATCATGGTGTCAGGTCTACTATATTGTGTTGCAAATTAATGTCCTCTGACTGATGGTCCCTTTTAAAACGAGCTGTAGATCAACCATTTTCAAACAGCCTATAGGTATAAAATAGGGCTAACGTGTTCTATGTATGTTTTATAATATTATATTATGTATTAATGGATGCATCTAAAGTTTTCAAATAATATAGTGGAATAAAATTACAATATTTGGATCCGGGATAGAGTAGAAATAAAAATATGGCTACAAAACCTACAGTACAGTGAGTAAATGTACTTACTTTACACCATTGATGTCCGGCCATACCACGCCAACAAGAACTGTTTATCATCACATTCAACTGCCATAAGTGGTTGAAAGATAGGACCTATATAGTTATTATAGTGGCCCATGTGGGAATGATGCTTTACTGTTTGTGATCGGTTGAATGTGATTAAAGCAGTTCTTGTTTGCATGATATGGTCGGACAATGGTGTAAAGTAGCTACATTTACTCCAGTACTGTACTTTGCAGACATTATAGCCTAATAAATATTACATTGAGCACTGTAGCCCTACTTTATACATAGTCTGGATTTACACGGCGCGATGCAACACTATCGTGAGCTTGTAGTCTATTTTCAAACATTTTGGACTTACTTTTGATGCTTTTAAGTAGATTTTGATGGCAAAACTTTCCGGAGGATTTCTACATTGCAGTATTGATACATTTGGGCCCTTTTTTACACCACTGCCAGACAGATAATAACATTGATTTGCTTACCAATACGTTGTATGGTATCCTTTAGCTTCGATGTAGCTGCTGGATGCTAGTGAATCCTCAATCCGGTGAAACAAAAACAAAGTAAATTTTCTCGTCCATTCCAATTAGGTAGCGACCGATTCAATGCAAAAAACAAGTCATGAGTACACGGCTGGGAGTCAATAAACACAGTGGCAGCGTTCTGTGTTAAAACAAAACGTGCATCCTTCACGTCTATATGCTACAGAGTGAGCGAAAGTTTATCTACAAACTGTTACACGGACCCTCGCCTCGGGAACACAGGATTTTATTTTGGCAAATCCGGTATGGGCGGGTTTGCTCCGAGCTGGCCGAGACATGATTGGAGGCTCAGATAGAGAGCGGGGCCAACTTCCTTTGGCCAGAAAAATAGACGTTTCTTACCAGGCGCTTTATTTTTTTTCCGATCGCCAAAATAAAAGCCTGGTTCACGAGGCTAGGGAGTTAGGGACTGCCATTTGAAAGGTTTATACTCAAGTTAAATTGCACATGTTGTACATTGCTCAGTTTATATATTGTAGGAATACTAAACTAACAGTAACACCACCATTGTAATTTAAAACAGGCGTCTTCAACAGGGGGTCCGGGACCCCTAGGGGGTCCTCAGAGTTACTACAGGGGGTCCTCCAAATCTTTGAGTGATAGAAAGTATTTGTTTCTCCTTTTTTATATTAACCACTTGAACCCTATAGTGTCAATATTCAGCGAACTTTAGCCAAACTTTAGGCTATTTTTGGCAAAGAGCTTTGGTGTAGAGGGGAAAGAGAGCAGACTAAGTACAAAGTGAAAGGTCAAGTTTATTAAGTATTGACGGTTCAAGTGGTTAAATATCTGATAACACACAAATTGGCCTGGCGGAGATCTCTGCTCTGAGGAGCGCACCTTTATAGTTCAGTATCTCACATACTATTTAGTAGCTACTAAGCTTTCGGACATGCTAAAAAGTAACTTGGTATACCTTTACAAAATAAATGGTATGTTAGTATGTGATTTTGGACGGGGCCATGGTCTCGATCCACTCAAAAAAAGTTTCCAATGCCACACATTTCGACAACACAAACAAAAACAATGCAAAAAAGAGTTGCTGCGCTCTCTCTCTCTCTCTCGAACTCACTAATTGATATGAGAGTCACACTCAACTTATCTCCGCAGGCACAAAGCCAACAGCCTTGTTTTCCTGTGTTAAGAAAAATAAAAGCGGGTGCATGGTGTAGAGATGCTAGGATCATGCATTCTACCTCCTCCTCCTCCTCCTCGCCTCCCCAGGCTCGCTTCTCTCCGCCTCTCTCCCCCTCTCTCCCGGTCCAATTAAGAGACGGGTGTCTCAGAGAGGGCGGCCTCGGTGTCTGGGTACAGCAGATATTTTTTGAAACTCCTTCCCCCCCCCCCCCCCCCCAAGATGCGCTCGGAGAAGTTTCAGCAGAGGATTATGGGGTCTCTTTTTTTGTGTGTGTTTGCGGCAGGCGGAATGAATTCCACCTCAGATCACAGAGAATGCAGGGGGAGGCTAGGGAGCTCACTAAACTAACCCTGACTTTACACACACACACACACGCACGCACGCACGCACACACACACACACACACACACACACACTCTGACACATACACGCGTGTGGCTGTTCTCTTTCACTTGATGGATTCACTCGGGCAGGGCCTCCGGACAGTCTGTGCTCTTTGCAATGGTTCTTCATTTGCCATTGTAAACCTACCGCCACCATTAGCCCACTTTGTAAGTGGCAGAGAGTG
>NC_137810.1:41484624-41594624 GCF_963921795.1 Nannobrachium achirus
CCATCGCCCCCTCGCACACGTCTCTCACGTATTATGAAAGTCCTGACATTGCGATAGCGGTGTCAGGAGGGTCTTTTTTCCCTCACATGCTCTGTGGTGGTGGGCACGACGAGGGGGGGGGGTCCCCTGGTTCCGTTTGACATCTCATTAAGCGCTCGTCGATATTTATCAGTCTTAATCAGAGCTGTGGCAGGTCGGGCCGTGATTACCTCCTGGGTGAGAAAGCAATCACACCTCCTCATCCTCCTCCTCCCCGGGTGTCCTTGAGAAACATGTTGGCGGGTAAATGGGGGCGGAAGAGCGCCGCCGCAACGGTTGAGAAAGTTTGGGAAGGGACGACTGAAAGAGAAAATGGAATTTAAACAGCGATTTCCCCCGGTCGTCTGTTATCTGTCCTTTATTGCAAACACGCGGGCGCATATAGGATAAAGAGGTACACGTGGGTCTGAAGCAGAGAGATAATGGCCGACTATTTGTTTTGTCTCGGGAATCCCGGCAAAGCGGTCTTTTGCTGTGTTTGCCCCGGGTAAACAGGAGGCGTTCAGACGCTGTCAAGATGTTACATCTCAGAAATGCGATAGATCGTGGCGCACGGCAACGTTTGATTGAAGTGCAAACGGAATGCAAAGTTGTTTTCGACAGGGCCATTATTAGTTTTTAGTTTTATTCAAACAAACAAGTCAAAGAAAGAAACATGTACTGTACAGTGATTTAAACATTCTCGGATAAACTTTCCTAAACCCATTATCAATGGTTCTCAACCTTTTCAGGCCGCGACCCCCAAAATAATCATATTTTAACTGGGGACCCCCCACCCTGACGAGCACTAAGAGTTGAGGAATTACATTTTGTATAACACGGTTCTATTGTGAAAATAGCAGATCTACATGCTCACAACGCCTCGCGTTGAGAGACGTTGTGAGCATGTAGATCGACTATTTTCGCAATTTCTGTCTCTAATATTTGACAATTTGGCCAATTTGACATTTTAAAGCTATTAAAAAGTCCTTAAATTGTCACTTTAGAAATGTGCAAATACACTTAAACTTTATGTTGGTTTGTTTACGGTTAAGTGAGAAAACAATGTTGCACATTAAGCTAATCATCTTGGGACCCCCCAAAATAATTTGGGGACCCCCCTGGGGGTCCCGACCCACAGGTTGAGAACCACTGATCTAAATGCAGTGTTATCCTGGGTAGGACAACAGGCAACAACAAGCACACAACAAGTGCGGACTCCTAAATTAAACCCTCAAATAATCGTACTGGTGTTCTTCATTCTTGTGTTCTTCCACGTTTCTGTTTGTGATTGGATCACGTAATGGCAGGGTGGCCCGGTGGCCCCCTCTTGTCCTGTACCTCAACCAAGGACCTCGGTGATGGCCAACGTGAGGCTGGCTAATGCCAGGTGACAGGCCAACAAAGTGGAGAGCAATGGGGGGGCGTTGGATAAATGTGCTATAACATTCTTCCTGGGGGCTTCGCAGCTGTGTGAGCTGGAAGGCGGAGGCGAGGTGTTTTCTTTTTTTTCCCTTCTTCTTTCTGTGAGAAACAAAGTGTCGGCTCATTACCAACCCGGCTTCACCTCCCCGCTCTGCCCGTGACCTGTAAACACAGCGAGGCAGCCCCAGATTGCTGCTGCAAAACAATGGAGAAGGCAGGAAAAGATGGGGAACAAGCGCCCCTTCATTATGAGGTGAACGCAGCGGGAGCGCCAACGAGCTCCACGCCAAACAAAAGGATTTCACAATAGAGGAAGCAATCCAAAACACACTATGAGTCAGCCAATGTTATACGGTAGGTATGGCGCTTTTACCCGCTTCATATTTGTCTTTACACCGATGGCGTCGGCAGAAGCTCAGCTCTCTTGCTCCAGTGGCAGTTACGGGGCGGAGTCTGCGAAGTCGATTCTGATTGGGCAGATGTGACCGATGTTTGACCCCGCGCCCGCAGCCAGACACCGGCGACGTCATCACAGCGGAACGAGGGGGTCACACAAAGGGCAGATCGTAGTGCATTCTGGGTAAAATTTGTTCTCTTTTTCACACGCGGCGGGGGGAATTGGGGAGAGCGGCGATTTAGGACAGAGGGGTGAACGGAGAGAGACGTCGTTTTGGACAAGCTATAATGTGCAGGTTTTGTGTGAAACAAAAATCGATCTCCCGTAGCGATAAGGGCTACGCTTCGATAACGGTGCCGAGACGAGCCCTAAACACACCGATGCCCCGCACATCCCCGCATTACGTCTCTCTGGCGGGTGGAAACCTCATATGTCCAAAACTGTTACTTTTCGGGATTCAAACTCTAAAACAGCAAAAGGAGCAGATCTACAAGACCATGTGACTTACGTGGGTGTATGAATGCATTACCATGTTAGTGAATGAGAATGGAGAGGGGGGGAGAGCTGCGCTTCGAGCTTGCGGATCTGCTACTTTTGTTGCTTTTATGTGACAATGTATGCCTATGATCAAGTATAGGGCATTCATTTGCGAAAAAACACAAAACATTAGAAGGAGATAAGAGCTTTTCTACCCCACAGCGACGATACCGGTATGTATCAAGCTCATTTTAGGAGACTGTGTTATCGGGGTGTATAAATGGTGTCCAACCAAGAACAATAAAGGCTCTAGATAGTGCTATAGTTTAGTGAGCCCCAGTAATTACTGCTCGTTACATTCATTAGACCCTTGTTAGGGATGTCATAGTGGACTTGTACAAATTTGTTCTAAAAGCGGCCACCCATCAAAGGCTGCATAATGGTGTCGCCGTATAGAGAGGCTGAAAAACATGTTCTTTTGCAATGAGTTTAAATAGCCTAATGATATCTGCTGCTGCTCACAGAATTAATCGATTGATAGTAAAAGTGCAGCAAAGGGGAATGTTAAAGAAGCCCAAACACTGTGAGCAATAACAGTTAATGAGCAAATGGCAATGATTAAGCTTTAATAGCATAGAATGGTATAGTGGAAGCTCTAACACACATTTTACTTCAAGTAGAAAGATAAATACAGCAATAGCTGATTATATTCTGAATGGAAATTAGGTTACAGTTAACTGAAAACCTCAGAACCCAATTCTGTGGTGGAAGAAGTACTTACAGTACTTAACCCTTAAGTTCTGTTCAGATTCACTACACCTTCGTTCTGTTCGGGTCATTTTGACCCGGTGGATATTTGGTTTAAAAAAAACAACACTAATATAAATTTTAACTTAATAAATCATCATGATACATTGACTTTGACTCAATACCAAACAATTCATATGATATATTTGGTAAATGTTTGCATTTCTGCTTTGCTATATCACATTAAACACTGAAAGAGCTAGGCGTTTTTACTGATTTAGCTGAAATCCATGTAAAAAAAAAACGACTTCATTTAATACTGGGCAATATTGCTCATGCTTATAGGAAGGGGGAGGGTTTGGAATGGGGCTTCGGAAGGGGGGTGTTAGAAGTGGGGGTGGCTGTGTGTCTGTATTTTGGCATAATACTGTGTATTTCTGTGCTTCCGGGTCAAAATGACCCGAACAGCACTTAAGGTTCAAAAAATATGAGGGGGGTGTAGCATGGGTGTAGTGCAAAAATATTTTTTTTACATGTTCATCTCAGAAGAATCTTTAAGGCCAGTGAGTTTCAGGTGGAAACATTTTTAACTTCTACCTTTTTTTTTCCAAATGAAAATGTAAAACGGGTCAAAATGACCCGAACAGCACTTAAGGGTTAAAGGAGGACTTCACCACTTTTAGGTCCTCATTAATGTTCATAATAAAATATATATTTTAATATATATTTTTTTCTACTCAGTCTGGGTCTCATAGGAGAGCTGTCAAATCCTTCCACCGGTGACATCATCGCTTGACAGATTTTTTTTAAACAATATTTTTTTAAATAAATATTTCGATTTTTTATTATCGTGAGAACAATGGCTTCCACTTTAACACTGCAACTTTTCAGGAATAGCCTGCTGTTTCTATTAGCTTGCATTTCCCATTGATGATGTCACCGGTGGAAGGATTTGACCCACCCACAGCTCTCCTATGAGACCCAAACTGAGTAGATTTTTTTTAATATATTTTATTATGAACATTAATGAGGACCTATTATATGAAGACAGGTTGAAAAGTGGTGAAGTCCTCCTTTAAGTAAAAGTAGTCATGCCCAGGGACCGTGGCAAAATTCAGATTTAATTTTTTACACACCATCATAATCCAACGTTTATTCAACATTTAACACAATTGGCGCTTGTATAAGCAATGTGGGGTATGGGGTATGGTTGAATATGGTTGACTATGGTACTGACTACAGTATATGGTTACCTATGGTACTGACTATAAGGTTGACTATGGTTGACTATGGTACTGTACTGATTAAGGTTCTGTATGGTACAAGCTATGATACTACTGACTATGGTTGACTATAATAGTCAACCATAGTTGACTGGATCTATGGTCAACTATGGTGGTTGACTAGTCAACCATATAGTCAACCACCAGTATACTATTATAGTGTACAAAGTGTTCAGAAGGAAAGAACACATGACAATATCATTATTTCCCCCAGGCAGTGCAGAGGAAGTTTGGAGAGAGGTATACAGCTTGACAACAAAAACACGCACGCACGCACGCACGCACGCACGCACGCACGCACGCACGCACGACGCACGCACGCACACACACACACACACACACACACACACACACACAGTGTGGCTGCGTGTGATGTGAGGAGCCATCATCACACAGTTCAAAAAGCAAGGCTGACAGTTGGATGATAGGTACCAACACACAGGACAATCTATCAGTCAATACCTTGGGAATGCCTGAGACTCATATAGTACAGTGTGTACAGATGACTTCAAAACCACAAGGAGAAGAAGTGACAAGGTGAGACTTCTCTCTGCCTTTTTTCGCTTTTATTCACACATGGACAGGGTGGAGAGACAGAGTAAACTGAGCCAGGGGCCAATAGGGGGAAAGAAGGACAGCCAGAAGAATCAAACCAGAAAGATTGCTTCATGGATGAAAAAGTGATTTCACTTTTTCTACCGGGATGCTATATTCCAAAACAGATCAATGTCTTTCTTCTTGGTACAACGTTTTTAAGTTTAATACACCAGACATTTATTTTCCATAATTGCTCCACATATTTGATTGAATATTGAATATTTAGACTAGACTAAACTAGACTAGACTATCTTGCCTTACCCCATATGCCAAAAAGGTTTAGGCATATGGGATAAGGCAAGATACATAATGTATGTAAATAACTTGTAACATATTTATTTGCATTATTTTTGTCTCCCTTTCTAATTTAACTAAACTATATGAACCATGAGCTTCACGTCAGCAATAAACATTTCTTATTTACAGCAACTAATGCAATGCCCATTCAGAGTGTGCCTGAAAATAATGCTCATGCGATCGACTTCCCACTCAAAACTGCACTTCCTTGGGTCGGGTCCTCAGCAACACACCCTCCAAGTGTGAAGTCAGTCCGAACTAGACTGCACTCTGTCGAGATACCAACTTGTGCCTTTTGTACTCTAGCCCATGCTGTAATTGTGCATCAGCACAGTTTCGTTTGAAAGTGCTGTATGTGTGTGGGCAATTTGGTACTTAATTGATCTGACAAGCAGTGCGTTGTGAAATTGAGGTCACTAAAGGCATACTTGAATGACACTAAAACGTGCAAGTATTGTCATCGATAACGGTTTTGAAAAAATCGATTGACAGCATTTGAATTCAAAGTTGCATGATTGATTTCAACTTGGAAGTACATATATATATCTTTAAAAAAAAGTTCAAATGCGCCAACTTGCCACAGGTGACTCTATCGAGGTGCCAACTTGCCGCAGAGGACGCAATGACAAAAATATGACAAAAATATGACAAAACTATGACAAAAATATGACAAAACTATGACAAAAATATGACAAAACTATGACATCATTCACAATATAAAAGAGTGTCTGTGCGAGCAGATGACTCTTCCGAAGTGCCAACTTGCCACAGATGACTTTTCCGAGGTGCCAACTTGCCGCAGAGGACGCAACGACAAAACTATGACAAAAATATTACAAAAATATGACAAAACTATGACATTGCAGCAGAGGACGTGACGACAAAACTGAAAATAGTACTTGCGCCTTGCTTCACTGGCTGGCGCAAGTAATAAGCGTTTCACAAGATACTAAAAGCCTATCCGGTGTGGTCCAGTTCTGGAGATCAAATTCACACTTGAAACGTCTTCTTCAGGTCCTCAGCAATACCTTCCACAAAGTGTGAAGTACATTGAGGGAACGGTTCCAGAAGATATCGTAACGGAGAGACACACAGACATACCAAGATTCCTGGGATTTCTAGATACTGTGGAGGGCCGGTGGAAGTATTTCCTGGAGAAGAGATTACAAACATGTATTTTCACATAATGGTAGCTGACCACCATATTAACATTCTTGCAGTCTGGCTGCCGACCAAGCATCTATCAATTGAACAAATGGAGGTCAGGTGCCTTTCTCAAGGGCACCTTGACAACAATTGCACAGAGCGTGGGAGGCTCAGGCATGACTCATTCACCTTTCTTTCCCCACTCAGACTTCCCCGTTCTCTTTTAAATCGCTGACCTTTGGGGTTACAAGCGTGTTGAGTCTCTATATAGCCTGCAGCCTTCTCTACCTGTAATAATACACTTTTTATTTATTTATTTACACAATAACTTGCTTGTGTGGTTCCTGACTGAGGTGTATGTCAAATAGACTTTGCCTTGTTCGAAAGCTTGTTGATTGCTGCATTTATTTACGCAGATGGGACCCTAACAACATACTGTACGCACGCACGCACGCACGCACGCACACACGCACAATTCAATTTCAATTCAATCCAAAGGGCTTTATTGGCATGAGAAAACATACATTTACATTGCCAAAGCAGAAGTGTACACAATACAATACAATAAAAAAATGTAGAATAGAAGGGAGTAAAATCGTTTTCATGTATCAAGGTTACTCAATGCAGACAGTGCAGGGATATACACAGACATATAGAGATACAAAAGATTATAATCACCAATCCCATATAGACTATATCCCTCTTAGATAACCGGAGATTGTTTTAGATTTCAGATCTGTGTATTATGCTATTTGATTCATACATTAGAAGACTAATGCAAATGTGATGCAAATGTAATCTTTTGATTAATTGAGGTAGAGGTTTTATATTTGTAATCAGCAAAAAGGGGGGTGGCTCCGCCTATATATACGAGACATGTGAAGTCGCATTGTCCTGAGCTCTGCTGGCAAACACTATTTAATATGTGATTTAGGGCATATAACAAACCAAAACTTGTGCCTACACAAAGCTAAGACTACTGTACAACAGCTGGCCAAGTATATCGGGCCGCATCGTCTTTTTTAGTTTAGTATTTGCAGTGTTTTTGACGCGTACGCGCACGATACAAACAGCGCGTGGTGATTAATAATGGTGAACGCGGCTCAGAGGAGGAACCGGGAACGGACCGAAAACCTCCGTGCGGCCGCTGCGGTCGAATCCTCTGCCATGCTTCCTGTAAAGGACATTTCACCCCCTTCCTCCTCTGTAATCAGCAAAAAATACTAGTGACTTTGAAGCACCTGAAGTCTTTTTAAACCTGTGATCCCGCTGAAAGCTGAACAAACACAAACAAACAAACATAATATTGTCTCTGTCGGTTACTTTTTCATACATGATGATATACCATTTTGAGCTTGTCGATCTGCAATTTTTGATACATTTGTGTGATGCTGTTAAGTAAGGCTGGGCGTTATTAGGAAAACCTTCGATATTCGATAACGTTGTTATTAGTAAAAACAATTGCATTATATCGTTTTTAATGTTTTTCTGCATTAGGTCCACTGCCTGCCTAACACAGATAATGAATACATGCACGCTGCACAGTACACATAGAATAAAGACATTAAATGCCTTATTTCCATTTTCCAACAATGGGTTTATTGAAATAACCACACCTGGTTACAGATGGACAGTTTTTTTTGCATGTGCTACGTGCATGCATAGTGTCTGTTAATTAATTTTACACGCACACCAATACCTCATTTCAAGCCGCCTTCGTCGATATGTATACCTTGCATGTTGATACCTCGATATCGATAATCTTTCGATATATTGCCCAGCCTTACTGTTAGGTATGATGATCAAGTTAGGGCATTCATTTCTGGAAAGAAAACACACACAAAGTTAAAATATGGAGATACAAGGTTTCTGCCCAACAGCAACGATGTTCGATGGCGATAGAAACACAACCTAACCACAGTGGATGCATGCACAAACACACAGTATCCCCACAATGTATGTATACATTTGCACATACAGTACAGGTAATGATGTTCCCAAGGGAGTTTGTAAAAGACCACCTATACCTACTGTTTATAGAATCAGCAAGTGCCCAGGTGTCGATACATACACCTATACACAAGATCTTCTCTGTCAACTTGTCAAGTGGAAACCTCGTATGTCCAAAACGATGTTTCAAGCTTCAAATTCAGAAATAGCAAATGTAGCAGATCGACGCAGTACTAGTATGATCAAGGGGTGTTAATTTACGACAAACAGTTAGAATATGGAGTTAAGAGGTTTCTGCCCGACAGCAACAAGATGCTACCCGTGCGGTAGTGTTGCCCACACATTTGCATCGCATTTATAGATGCACATAAATGCACGCCCACCCACGCGGGAGGTTAACCTTCCACCAGCGGATATACTCATGTCTTGATGTGTTTCCCAGGAGACCCGTGCGGGGAAGAAAAGTATATGCGGTGGAATTGATTTGGCAACGGCAGAAGCTAGATACAATTATGGTAAAGTGTCTTTGTAATCGGCACTGTATTTGTATCTGTTGTTTTTTTACTTCTTTTGTTTCATGCATCCTAATGTCATTGTATAAATGCGTATCCCTCTGCTTGATCATTGATGTGAGTAAAGCACAGTGGACAGCCTTGTTGTTGAAATGTGCCAGACCAGTGGTTCTCAAACTTGGTGTCGGGACCCCAAGTGGGGTCCCCAAATTATTTTGTGGTTTCCCCAGG
This sequence comes from Nannobrachium achirus, assembly GCF_963921795.1. Classification (NCBI taxonomy): domain Eukaryota; kingdom Metazoa; phylum Chordata; class Actinopteri; order Myctophiformes; family Myctophidae; genus Nannobrachium; species Nannobrachium achirus. The sequence goes on from NC_137810.1 coordinate 41,493,705, forward strand.
TGATTAGCTTACCGGTAATGCTCAACGGTAAACAAACCAACATAAGTGTATACAGGGTATCTGCACATTTATAAAGTGACAATTTAAGGATTTTAAAACTGGCCAAACTGTCCAATATTAAGTAAGAAACATAGGTGAACATTGTGAAAATAACAGATCTACATGCTCGCGAGGCGTTATGAGCACGTAGATCTGCTATTTTCACAATATTTAGCTGTGGAACCGAGTCACACTAAATGTAATACCTACAATTCCAAGTGCTTGTCAGGGTGGGGGTCCCCAGTTCATATTATGTTCATTTTGGGGGGTCAGGACCTAAAAAGGTTTGAGAACCTCTGTGCTAGACAAATAAAATTGCCTTGCCTTTGCCTATAATCCAGAACGAGTTTGAAAAGCAACGTACATTTTCTTTCCAGAGCTCGCCTCTCCTCCTCGCCATCCGTCCACAACTCTGATCCGCCAAGCCTTCAGCCCTGCGACCGCGTATTTCCCGGTGAACCTGTGCGCAAAGGTGGGGGCCGATGGGCAAGGAGGGTTGCGAGCTTGATGAGAAACAACTAAAATAAGACCTTAAAACCTGGTGAAAACAGTTGCGTGCATTAGCAGAAGATGACGATAAAGGAAATCATTAAATGGAAAACATTAAATTAACTTCTGAAAAGCCTACACAGCCTTAAAACATGGCAAAAACAGTTGCGTGCATTAGCGCTAGATTAGATGAGGATAAAGGAAATCATTAAATGGAAAACATTAACTTCTGAAAAATGCTTCTAAGCCTACACTATAGCCTACAAAAAACTAGTGGAACCGCGATCTTGCCACACGTGAATAATTGTGGTTGTACTTGTAAACAATAACACAGACAATATAAATCCTTAGTCTAGTTGTGGGAAGAAAAGGTTATCGTCATGGCCCCAAATAACTTTTAAATATCTTGCAATTGGCGACGAGTCTCTTACTAAATCGGCAAGAGTGCCTCTCATTCTCAATACATAAAGGCTAACCTCTCCATCATCAGCAATAGTCAGTGGTGCGTGTTCCCCACACTCCCACGCCCCCACCGTTGCGCTTAGGTTCACCGGGAAATACGCGGTCGCTTCAGCCCCCCCCCCCCACCTCCCCGATCCCCCCTCCCCATGCCCCGTCCCCTCCACATGCCCTTTTTTTTTAATCCGTGCCACCATCTGCCCTCTGTGCTCCCAGGGTCAAGGAACGGTCACGTTTAGAAAAAAAAGAAAAGGAGAAAAAAATAGGCTCTGCCACAGTGAGAAAACACGGCAGAGAGTCCAAAGCTGCTATAAATAACAACATTCAACCCCCCCTCTCCCGATTTCCTATTCCCTCTCTCACTACCGTCTCTCACCCCCCAACGCTTCTTATTCCCCGGACAGAAACGACGCATGACTGAAGGGAATTAAGGGTGTGCATGCTATCAGGACAGCCTACGGGAAGCACATTACCTGCAACATTGGCAAGGCTACTCTTACACAGGGACGTGCAGAGAATGTTAGAGGCAAGGGCTGACATTTATAAAAGGGCCTTTTGGTGGAAATATTGAAAATGGCAGACCTCCAAGCTTGTGAGCTTGGAGGTCGGCCATTTTCAATACTTGATAACACACTAAACTAAGCATAAAAAAGGCAATACTGGAGATGTGGCGTACGGCATGGATTTCTACACAGCGAGGGCAACTCTTTCAACATAAGATGCTGCATTCATGTTCAGGAGAGTTTGGACAAGGCAATTCTCTTGAATGCTGCCATGGAAAGAGAGCATTTGCTTCACCATAGTGAAAACTGCATTCATGGTCTGGAGAGGGCACTTTTTTACAGATTGTCAAAAGGGCAGGGGCTCAAGCCCCCTTTCACGTCTATGTGTGCACGTGCCTGCTCTTACATTACGCCCCCCTCCTCCTGCTCCCCGCCTTGACGTACATTTCTGCTTATTTGATGTGACAGCTTGCTGAATGCACGAATGGCGCCCGAATCATTTTCTCTCACATTTTATTTTTCTTATATTCAACCGGTGATTTATATGCACATACAAACAATGCATTTACTTACATAGTAGTACTCCGCATCAAGTCGTTATGTCGCTTTGCTAATGCCATAGTTTGTATGTGCCTGACAAACAGTATGGTATTCTATTATTCATTAGCTTTTTAAAAAAAAAGAAAACATACATACAGTATCGTCTCTGTTGGGTGGAAACCACATATGTCCAAGACTGTTACTTTTAAGGATTCAAATAAAAAAAAGGATTCAAATCACAAAAGTAGCAGATCTACAGTACAAGCTCAAATGATATGATATGATATGATATGATATGATATGATATGATATGATATAGTACTTTATTGTCAGTTCACAGCAGCCATGTATGCAAAACATATACATATAAAAAAACAAGACAGGATTACATACATACTACAGACAAGAGCAATGTCCACAGCCTAGCCTCTGGCTAAACTCCTGATTAAGCCTTAAAGTCGACTGATGGACAAAGGACCTTTTTAGTCTGACCTTATTGTATTCTGGAACACCGTATCTCCTTCCTGAAGGCAGCAGCCTATATTCTCTATGCATCACATGGCTACTGTTAGAGGTAATATTTCTTGGCAACCTTAGAATGCTGTTATCATACGTAGTCGTATATAGCCTCTGAAGTGGTTGTCCAACTATCTTTGAACAAATGTTCAGTTGTTGCAGCAGTTGTGACTTTAGGGCTGCAGACAAGCATCCATACCAGGTGGTACTACAGTACTACAGTATGTGTTGCTTCGCATCGCATTTCGCGCCCGCAGAGCTGCTAATATTGATGCTTTTGTGTGACGCTGTGGTATGATCAACTAGGGCGTTAATTTTGCGAAAAACACAAAAGGTTCGAATATGGAGATAACTGGTTTCTGTGCGACAGCGACAATATTCTGAATTAATAACGACCTCAACACACACATTTTGTTGTGATTTATTTAGAGCGCTTTCTTTTTAACAGCAGCGTGCAACAGCCGCGACATCAGTAGCTCACGTGTTTTGCAGTCCATAAGGTCGAAGCGAGGAGTCAGTGGGTGTGTGTAAGGTACATTAAAAGCTCGTTACGCATGGGGCGTCTGCGGGGGAAACCATTGCTGTGGTTTATGTTTATTCCCTTTGGATGCCGCGCGTTTGTGTCACATGAAAAGCTTAAAGGCCCTTTCTTTCTATACCGCTCTCGCTTCACCATCACCTCGGCACCGCAAATACGGGCCACAGACCATTGCGCCCCCACTCTGATCTGTAAATACCTCATTGTGGTAGAGCTGAAAGGCATGGCGGCGGGCGCCATGCGCTGGGGCGCGCGGCGTGCCGTGGCAGCTGCCAGCTGTGATGAATAGCTTTCAATCTGGGTACAGAATGGGTTTCAGGGGGGGTGGGGACTCTCTGCGAGGGGGTTTAGTCACCTCTAATAGCTGCTGCGATGAAACGCTGTTTGGTCCCATGCTCGGTTTAGTGAAGTCATTAGGATTGTACCGGGGGCCTTCGTTCTCAATGGATAGAGAAACGTTTAACGTCATTTGTGAGTGTGATGTTCACTTTATCTAGAACAGTTAGTGCCAAGGACCCCCAATTTGATATGTATTTGGCCGTGGATCACCCCCATCTGATTGTTTTTTGCAAGGGACCCCCAGAAGAGAAGATTTGTGTAAAAAAAAGAAACACGTTGTGAGCTTGCATAGGCTATCTGCTATTTTTGAATAGCCAACCTATAAAATATGGATAATGGGGTTAAAATGATTGTGATGCTATATTAACACATGTTGCTGGAGACCCCCCTGGAACCTCCCTCCCCAGCACCCCACTGCGAGAAACCACTGATCTAGTATTTATTCGCCATGATTGTTACACAAGCATAAGTTATTTATTCGTCATTAGCTAATTTCCTCACTCAGCATCACTCTAATCAGCGACTAGGGGATATAGAATTTGAACTTTTGTATGCTTGTATAAAAAAAAATAAGATCAAAGAGGAAGCAATCTGCAAGGAGGCAATCGACACCAAATATGCTTGCAAATATTATGTTCTGTATTTTCCCCCTAGTAAGCGTGCATAAGCATAACTGCTTGACCTTATGTATAGCATGAAATGCCAAATCTGTGCTGCTTTCATCTTGTCAGGTCCAAAAAGTTCCTTTCTCCACAGATTACATAAACAACAACACAATAACATGACAACAATTAGGCCTAATAATAAATGACAGTACAATGCAATGCAATGTTATGAACAACAGAAGGTTGTTAAAAGTTCTTGCCTGACAAAATGAACACTAAATGGCTTTGCACACTGCATGGGTACGTAACAAACAAACGATACGAACATGCAGAGGTGACTATTTCACATCAAACTTTTCGTATACTGTTAGTGGACGCCATATTCATACAGATTGATGGCTTCATTTGCAATGCGAAAATGCGTTGGAGGTGGTGCCTGGTGCTGGTGGCGGGCGATGGCAGACCGAGGTAGAGCAGATTAGACATTACGACAAGTAGACATCACTGGACCAACGGTGGTTCTCAAACAGGTTTTAATGTCAAGGACCCCCTTAACTCTCAGATTAACAGACCTGTAAGGGTCCATGGCATGTGGAACACACGCACGCACGCACGCACGCACGCACGCACGCACGCACGCACACACACACACACACACACACACACACACACACACACACACACACACACACACACACACACACACACACACACACACACACACACACACACACACATAGGTCATAGTCATACTGTAGGTAAGTGATGCATAAAGGTAGCTCTCCACCAAACAGACAACTACAAATTACGACACATTGGCAGTGGAATGAAATCGAGAGATCAGTTGGTTGGAAGGCGTGAAAAGAAGTTGCCGAATAGGCCTACAACTGAGAGCCGACACCGACAGACGGCTACTATGGTGGTAAAATAGCCTTAAAACAAAAGCTGCACTTGATATGACATGTGATGAACCCTCCACCCTGAAAATATAAAATAGTAATCAAATTGATTTGTTTGGCTGTCACTGTCATTGTCAACTACCTGCTCACATCAGTGATATCAAGGTGTGTGTATGAGCATGCATGTATGTACAGTATGTGCACACAACACATGTCTTAAAAAAACTCACACAAGAGATCAATATTGCATGAGCTAAACGCCATACAAGATATAAATCAATGACTTATGATTATGATAGCATAATAATCTGTGAACCTACAACTGCTCCACCTTTGGAACCCGATACTCTTTAGCAACTCGATATGGTCTCCTCCACTTTCCCTCAGAGGAAGGTACATTATCCCAAACCCATTACCACCTCCCTCCAAACCCACCGGCTCGCTTCGCCCCAAAGTGGAATAAAACACGATTAATGATTTCAATTACATTGACCCTGCATGCCCATTTACAGTGCCTGAGGTCTGTGTGCGTGCGTTTGTGTGCACGTGCGTGTGTGTGTGTGTGTGTGTGTGTGTGTGTGTGTGTGTGTGTGTGTGTGTGTGTGTGTGTGTGTGTGTGTGTGTGTGTGTGTGTGCGTGTGTGTGTGCGTGCGTGCGTGCGTGCATAAGTGAAGGGCGTTTAGTACTAGAGGAGTGATTCAGTGAAGGGGGCTGGCTGTTTCTGCTGGCTCATCATGCAAAGGAACAGGCCGCCTCTTTGTACCGGTACCCCCCCACCCCACCACTCCCTTGCCTCCAGCCCACCCTGGCAGAAGCAAATCGTAGGGCGATACCACTCCTCCAACTGTATAATACCTGCTGCTAGATGGGGGGGGGGGGGGGGGTCAATGGGGCAGTCTTGCCATCTTAGAACACAGAGGGTTCCCGATGGGTTCCCAGTTGAATCCCGGGCTCCCCCAGAGTTAGTGTCGAAGAGTCCTTGAGCAGGCTCTGAACCCTTAGTTGCTCCCGGTGAGCATGTTGGTGCCTTTATAGCAGAGTGACTCACTGCCTCAGCCTGATGGCCTCTAAAGTCTAGTACCTCCCACAGTCTATACAGGGATATATCCCTTTGGTCTGATGGTTAAGATGTTGGACTTTCATGCAGGAGACCTGGGTTTGAATCCCAGGGCATTACACCTTGGATGGTTTCCTCTGCCATCGGTGTATGAATGTGTGGGTGAATGTAATGCACAATCTCTGTAAAGTGCCTCGGATAAAGACCCTATAAATGCACCATTTATCAATGCCTCTTCTTTAGATATTCCCCTTATGGTTAGTCATTTTCAGAAACCTTGAACTTTTTGTGTTTTCTTTCCCTTAAAAATCATACTACAGCGTCACACACAAATACATTTTCAGCAAACGCGGCGCTGTTGAGCTTGTAGATCTGCTGCTTTTGCTGTTTGGGAATTTGGATGCTGAAAAGTAGCAGTTTTGCTCTCTTGAGGTTTCCCAGCAGCAATGGTTGGGATGCTTCAGGGAGGCTTGCGGTGCAGATACCACACAGGGCCAGAGCGAGACGGTGCTTTTGAATACAGAAACAATCAATGAAGCACGCACAGATCCACTGCACTACAGTATATCGTCGTTGTCGGTTGAAAACCTTGTATGTCCAAAACCGTTCGTTTTGCATTTATCATTTTAAAAATGATTTAAACTAGTGAAAACAGCCGATCCGCCTCGCACCGCGAGGCGTTGTGTGCTTTGTAGATCTGCTGTTTTCACTACTTTTGTGCAATGGCCTTGTATGATGAAGCTGGGCTTTACTTTGCAAAAAAACATTTGAAACTTAGAGATACGAGGTTTCCAGCCGACAACGACAATATACTGTACCAGGTGCTATAGGCAGAGGTAAAAAAAAACTACAGTAAAGCCTTACAAGCCTCTGGTGGGGATATGTTTTATCTCTGCTTATGGTCAGAAATGTAGACCTAGTCTGCTATGTTTGATAATGATAATATTACAACTTAACAATCTAATAAATTATCTATTTTAACTAAGTAAAACATTTCTGACCCTCTGGTGCTGCCAAAGTTAAAGGTCGACTCTACAAGAAAAAATTTCATCAGGCAGAAAGCAAGAAATAATGTCAGGAATATTTCCAACGGGTTGGTTGAAACGAGTGCATCCGCTTAGCTTCAGGTCAAAAGCATAACGCCTTATTATTCTCATCTTCACAAGTCAAGCTGATGAGTCAAAGGTTGAGCAGCAGCTGGTGAGGGCTCGCTGTAATGAGTCCTCCATGACCGTTGGACACCTTTCAGCATCACTATAATGTGGACCAACCCTATAATGACAAGGTCACCACCAGAGGACATCTTTAACATCTCTTTATGTCTCTGTAGGGTGGAAACCTCATATGTCCAAAAACGGTTACTTTTTCAGGATTCAAATTTGAAAAAAGTAGCCAATCTACAAGATTGAATTACGTCGCTTCGCACAAGTTTCTAGCTTGGATCTGCTATACTTTTGAAGCTTTTGTGTGATGCTGTAGTATGATCAAGTAGTAGGGATTTAAATTGTTTAGATATTTTGGGGGCTTTATTTGTATAGTACAGTGGAGAGTGACAGGAAACAGGGAGAGAGAGATCTGGAGGGACATGCAGCAAAGGCCTTCGGGCTCAGGAATCGAGCCTGCGACTCATTAGAGCCATGTGGTAGGCGCCTTTATCACTATAGGCCATTGGCGCCCCAAGTAGGCCATTAATGTAAAAAAAGATAGAAAAAATAGAATATGGAGATAAGAGGTTGCTGCTCGACAGCAATGATGTTAGCATGCCTTGTAAAAAAGAAACATGCATGTGCATGGTCTGTGGGTATGTAGGCTGGACATATCACTTCCATATAACAGGAAACACCATGACGGCCTTGGGAATTCAATGAGAGGAACAAGATATGAACAGAGATGACAGCATGATGCCATCACCGTCGAGGTACACTGACCACGCTGAGCGGACCAGAATCCAATCTGAAGCTGATTTAGTTAGCTAGCGCATCCTCCAATCGGTCAAAAGTGGTTGGCTCACAGGAAGTTTACAGTTAAGGTTTAGGCATTTAGCAGACGCTTTTAATCCAAAGCGACTTACAATAAGCAGGTAATACATCAATATAATAAGCAAGATAATATGTCAGTACATCAACAACAATACAACAAATGCATAGGAATATCAATCTAGAAAAAAAATAAAGAAAACATAGGTATACCACACACCTAATTAGTAAAAAAAAAACTTCTAAAACCTAAAAATTATATCTAGCTTCATGTGTGGTCATCGAGGGAAGGGGAAGTGTTTAGGTGGAGTCTGAAGAGGTGAGTCTTCAGTCCACGGCAGAAGCTAGTCTGTTGTTCTAAGTGCGACAGGGAGTTTATTCCACAGTTTGGGGGAAAACTACAAAACTACAGAAAACTACAAGTGAAATTGCTGCCAAGTGGGGACAACCACGGTGCTTCACTTCATTGGCCGACACCTGGTCAAAGTTGACCAGGCTTTGACTTCACACGTTTCAATGCCATGGATGCGCCACAATGGGCAGCTGTATAGCTTGAGGAGCCGAATAGAACAGGGTGCCATTTCTCCTGAACTTCAATGGACGTGACAGCCATGTTGTCGTCATAATATTTTGAATAGTGTGCTCATTCTTGATACCCCTTTGCTCCCACAGAATGGAAGTGAAAGGGGAAGCTGATCAGAGGCTTCTGCCACATATGAAGCGTATGTTTGACCATGCTCTTAAGCAGACGTCCATTAGGCTTTGTGACTACTAACTGCCGGCTTAAAGGTGTCATGACAACGCCCTCCATTCCATGTCTGTATGTTGTATAAAGAGCAGTGAGGTAGAAAAAGGGCGTAACATTCCTTTTACAAAAAGAAAGTGCATTGCCCCGTCCAAATAAACAAATAAAGTAAAGTAGTGAAGTAAACGGTGTAAAAGGGGTGATAGTTTATAACGTTGGCAGCCCTAACTATAACGTGTACTGTAGCCTTTCACCATCCCTATGCCCTGGGGGCCCACCAGTTTTACCTTTTCATGGAATTAAGTAACCACTTAAGTCCTATTTTAAGCTTTCCCATACAATGGTACCTCATGGAGGAATAAGCCGATCTACATGCTTGTAATACGACTCATTGTGAGCTTAGTAGATGCTACAGTATACCGGTATGTATGATAATGATAATTTAGATTTTTTGGTGTGACTATTCTGATGGTATCCGGGCAGCCGGGGGACCCTGGCCCTGGAGTGACTTTCTCATGGCTCAGGCTGACCCCTGGACAGTGTTTGTGGGAGGTTTGGTACGGATTGGAGCACCGGTTTGCCTGTGACTCCCTAACGTGGCCCCTGGCCCTGCATGGTGTGAATATTGTCATGGCAGACCCCTGAAAAGTGTTTGTACCAAGTTTGGTGTGGACCGGAGCAGCGGTGCGCCTCACCAGTCTGCATGTTACGTTTGTGACGTCCACCATCCACCCTATACTAGGCAATATTATTATAGGAAGTTGGCACATTCCTGTACATTTCTGTGTATAATAATGACATGTCCAAAACATGGATGCCAGGTTTAATGTGTAGGTTAATATTGTTTGGGAGCATTCTGTGCTTACACATGTATGTACTGTATGTTTGTTGTGCATTTACAAGTCCCTCCCTAGTCCCTATACCTAGCAGTAAGGTATCATTTGGTTCTTGGCATCATTTCCACCTGAGCCTTGTCATTGTGGATGTGCAGATTCCACAGTCAGGACCAACAGCAGAGTTTCATGCACGCCTCTTGTTCAGGTTGTCAAGAGTGTCCGAATAATTATTACAAACAGGGAAGGGAAGTAAAAAAAAACATAAAACAGGTGTTCTTCAAACCTTTTACATCAAAGGGCTCCGGTCGGCCTTTCATGTCATAATAATGTGCCAGTAATACCTGGCCGCAAAAAGAACAAGCGGCTCCATTTGGCTGCAATTCCTCCTTTTCATTTGGTCCCGCTGCTGAGCAAATAGGAGGGGAAGAGGAGATAGAAACACAAAACAAAACGTGTTAAGTGGATTCTTTCGTCGGCTGTAATCTTCACTCCGCTGTTGAAACATAGCCGGTGCTTTGGCGTTGAGGTCGGATGGCAACAATGTCCTTTTCAGCGTGCGGTGAAAAGGCTTTGCGAAGCTGCTCCCCGTTCTGTGTGAGGGTCTTTGTGCCCTTATCCAGTTATTCAAATCAGCACAAACGGCAACGTGTCATATTAGCAGGCAGAGATGGGGGGAAATGAGAACTGGGAAAAATGCTTTGAAATGTATGGGAACAAAAGTGAAAAGAGGGGAGCAGAAAGAGACGATCCACTGATGGTTTCTAATCTGGACTGATGTGGGATGTGTTTACCGAACAATGAAAGATCTTGGATATAAACAACATGTGTACAGTATAATACTGCAGGACCCCTTGAGAGATGAAGCATGGACCCCCACATTATCTTTTCTATAGACAGATTATTATTATTTTGTTGTATTTGTTTACCTTATTCTGGATTAAGAGCATCTGCTAAATGCCTACATTTTTAATTGTAGTAATATGTTTAGTCACTTAAACCAATACCCAATGTTCAAGTAAACTTGAACTTTGGCTCTGTTTGGAGTCTGGAGTCTGCCAGTACAGTGGTTCTCAAACTTTTATTTTTATTTTCAAGGACCCCCATAACTCCCAGAGTTATACAGACTGCAAAAGGAACCCCAAAGGTCCAGTCCAGTATACAGGGCTATTAGCTCTTTGTGTGTTTAAGGTAATATTATTGCCATATGCTAAGGAAGACCTGTTGGGTTGAAACGCGTCCGTTGTTCCTGTGCGAGTAAATAAACCATGTGAAATGGACATTCATTATGTGCTGTATTTCCTCACTTTCATGTCATCATCAAGCCGTACACCTTACAGATTTATTTAATCTGCAGTGTTGCAGGCGTTCTGCTTTGCCGTCATTTCTCTATGGCAGGGGTTTTCAAAGTGGGTGACGGGGCACCCTGGGGTGCCGTGACGGCAGTCCAGGGGTGCCGCGAGATAATTTGATAATATTTGGAATTTATTTGGACACTTGAAAAAATATTTAGTATCATTTTAAACTTGAAGTACAAAGTTATTTTCAGTCAGTTCTAACCAAAATGGCTATTATCTCAACATTTTCCTTGCAACATAATCACTAAAATATCGTCACTGTCGGGCAGAAACCTCGTATCTCCAAGTTTCAAATGTATACGTCTTTTGGTAAAGCAAAGCCCTGCTTCATCATACAAGACTGTCGCACAAAACTAGTGAAAACAGCCGATCTACAAGCACACAAAGCCTCGCGATGCGAGGCGTTGTGTGCTTGTAGATCGGCTGTTTTCACCAGTAATTCAATAGAATTTTGACAAAACATGTCCAACACAAGTCGACATGGCCCTGCTCACTAGTCACTCTGCATTTGAGAACTTTAAACACACAGCTTCCAGTTACGAGGAAGGAAGGAACAAGCGAGGGTGTGCATGAGGAAGTCCATGCGGGTAACAGAGACCCCCGGTCTGGTCCTCTGCGCAGCGGACAGACAGAAGGCAGTAACAGGGGGTTCTGTGGAGCATCAGTCAGCCAGACTGGGGCCCGCATTGACACAGGAGGCTTAGTGTGACGGACGATGCGAGGAAGCCGGGGGAAAGAAGACGAGAGAAGAGAAGAGAGACAGAGGGAGGAGAAGGGGGCGCTGGGGGGGGAGCAGCCTCCGCGGTGGGAATCTGAAAATGTCAGCACCACATCCATCATCTCCGCATATTAGCTAACGCAACAACTATGAAGCATCATTGTTAATTAGCCTGGTGGGGGCATGAACTTGACTACAAAAAAGGAAAAAAAAATCATAATAAAAATGAAAACTCCGCCCGCAACATTCCACATTGCTCCCTTTCACCAGCCCTCTAAGCACCCACCACCCCCACCTGTCTGTCTGTCTGTATGCCTATACCAGTGGTTCCCAAACCTTTTAGTTTGAGACCCAAAAGAGACATTTGATGTCTCCCTCCTGTGAACTAGTGAAAATATACATTGTATTTGGGCTATTTTCACTAAGCCTACCTCTTAAATTTTTTTTTCAGAATTTATGGGATATTTACTGGCGACCCACAAATGGGTCCCGACCCACTATTTGGGAAACACATACCGTATCTATACTGTATCTATCAGTGTAGAATTACCTTGAATTCTGTACTTACTGCAATAAATGTTTGGCATATTCTTTACATAGGACCACAATGGGAACAAGTCCCCCCCAGTCCCACTTTTTTTGTGTGTTATCCTTTTAGCCCTAATGTCTTACTGTACCACGGGATGTTTACATTTCTGACTATTCAATAGATAATTAGATATTCATTCAATATTCAATCAATAAATCAAACTTTACTATTTTACTAGTTTTATTTTCACTCTACTTAACTTCAAAGACAAAAATCAATCTGTCTGTCTGTCTGTTACAATATGTATGTATGTATGTATGTATGTATGCATATATACGTTTATGTCCGTCCGTCCGTCCGTCCGTCCGTCCGTCCGTCCGTCCATCCGTCCATCCATCCATCCATCCATCCATCCACCCACCCATCCGTCCCTATCGGTCTCACACCATGACCTCCACCTTTCTCCTCCCCAATGAGAAAGGAGAGGGTGGAGGAGAACACAGGGCCAGGGAGGAGAGGCTGGTTGGTGATAGTGTTGCTAAACAGGATTAGATCTGGCTAGAATGTGTGGTAAACAGTGGAGGGCCTGAATGTGTTTGTGGGGGAGGTGGGGGCATTTGGCAGGGGGCGCTTGCTCCAAGGAGGGGCTGGCCGGGGGGGAAGACAATAGCTAGATTAGCCATCTGCAGGGCTCCTAGTGCCCGTCGTCATTAACCGGCTTAGGGCCCCCGGCCCGCACCAACAGTGCCCCCCACCCGCCCCCCCCCCCCCCCAAGAGTATCATTCAGAGCCCAAGGAAGAGTGAATGGCTGGGAGAGGAACAGAGGGGCGGAGAGGGGTTATGGGGTGGTGGTGGTGGTGATGGTGGTGGTGGGATGCAGCGCATGATAGAGTCCCCCCCCCACCTCCCCCCAACACACACTCACAGTTTTCATGTGCACGCACAAGTGTACACTTGCAAATGTGTACACATGTATGCCGACAAGGATTTGCAAACGATTATACACTTGCCAGCATGCGCTCGCACACACACACACACACACGTGCGCGAGTACACACACACGCACGTGTGCACACACACACACTCACACGCATGTGTGCGTGCACACACACACACACACACACACACACACACACACACACACACACACACACACACACGCACACACACACACACACACACACACACACACACACACACACACACACACACACACACACACGCATGCACTCACATGCGCGCGTTCTCTCATACTCTCCTTCTGTAACACGCGCTAACTTTGCATAAGCCGCCGCTCCTTTTCTGCCATCCGAACGACCTCATCAAAATGCCCCCAAGTCTCAAACTGAAATATTCAATTTAACCATTTTCTTTTTCTCCGCTCGCTTTCTTTCTGTTGCTTTCTCCTCTCTCAGGGACGGATGGCTGTGGTTTTGCATATCACTGGGCACCAGGGGGGCTCATTCACCCATAGAGCACAGCCTGGGCTCCTGGTGTTTAATCCCCAGCCAGGGAAAGCGATCAGATAGCTGCCCAGTGCCATGTGACAGCCAGGGCCTCAGCGCTGCTGTGAGCCAAGTCTTTCTGTCCCTGCTGTAGGTACCACTTTTATATAGATATTCATTATCTCCATCACGGATGGAGATTAGGTTTTCACCCCTGTGTGCATGTGATGAACAAATGACGATGAAAACGGGATTATGGAGGAATATCATCAGCTGCTGGATATCGAAAACCATGGACCTGGATGTCAGCACACAACACCCCACACCAGAAAATGGAGGAGGATTTTGATTGATTGAATACTGAATTAACACGTTCCAAAAGGTACAGAGGTACAGTTATACAATAGTGCTAATAGGTGTAACACAAAAGTCCCTGGGAGCTTGTCTCCATTGGCATTCTGGTCCTATGTACAGGTATATTCAATTCATCAAGACATATAAGGACATACAATTAGGGGTGTAACGATAATAGTAACTGAATCGAAAAATAGATTTGAATTTGCAATGATCTACTGTATCGACGTGCAAAAGCAAAATATCGTACCGTTTGGCTTTGTATCGTATCGTATCGTTTCAAAATGCAAATAATCCGTATCAAATCGTTTTACAATGCAAATTATTGTATCAAAACTAATTATTTGTGCCTTAATTGTATTTAGTAATTTTAAGAAGGAAAATTAAAAAGAGGGGTCCAATTACTTTTCCATTCCATATAGCTACTCTTGGTCTATCGATACATGTGTGTAATCTCTGTTTTCATGTTATGTCTGTGTTCATGCCATATGTGTTGAAATATAATTGCTAGAGAATCACAGTGTTTACTTATTTAAATCCATAATAATAGATAAAAAAAAACAGCACTACGTTTCACGCAGATTTAATTTCTTTGCTAAATAGTTACTATATCGATTTTATATCATTGAATCGAATCGTATTGCCATGAATGAACCAATATTATCCATGTATCGTTTCGTCAACCATGCATTGTGATGCGTATCGTATCGTTACCAGTAAGACTCCCTAATCGGGAGATAAGCGACCGTCAGGTCGCATACACAAACTTTAGAAGGCAATCGTAGCCAATCAGGAGGGAATATGGGAAATTTGACAGATCCATGTTGATGACATGACTTTAGAGTGTACCGCTTTGTGTGATTTTAGGCCAAAATCTGTAGGAGCAGTGATAGGGCCAACGGTGGCAGAGATATGACTAGGGCAAAAGTGTGACGTGACGGACAGACAGACTGACTGACAGACAGACAGACAGACAGCCGGTGGAGCTTTTCATAGTAACTGCGACCTGACGGTCACAATTAAATGTATCATTACACCCCTACATACAATACACTTGCCTATATTATCATCAATATTATATACATAGGCGTGGTAAAATATTTACAGAAGAACGGTGGGGGTCCGCAGGATAGTCACTGCGACACTGAGCCTGAGCCTTGAGGGCACCAAGGAAGGACGGAGTGAAGACGGTCAGATATGAACAGGCGATCATGGACCCTCAACTGCAGGAAGGTTATGCAGTGGAAATTAACAGTTTCCCTTTGTCCGTGGCAAAGACGTATCCTTGTCTGTGGCAAATTTTAGATTTTCTGTTTCATCGTCTTATTTTGAATATCCAATGTACCGAATGTCAAGTCTCCAGGTTTTCTTCAGAATATGTATGACACCGATTTACTGCGACACTACGGCACATTACGAGTCCACTAGGACTGTGGTTTTCAAACAGTGTATTTTCAAAGACCCCCCATAACTCTGAGTGTACAAATGGAACCAAATGTGGTTTCTCCCAGAGTTACAGACCCGTTATGGTCATTCGGGGCCAGTTCTTTATGTGTTTCTGGTAGTCTTCTCATTTTGTATGTCCCTGGCAAAAATGTAATTTTGACAAAAATGTCCACCACAAGCCAACATGGGCGAAGACCCCTGCACACTGCTGGAGGATGAGGAGAACACGACATCCCAAAGCTACTAAAGCTTTGTTGGAGCCAGCCAACAGGCAGCTGAGACAGGCCTCCAGCAAGTTGCAGAAGTAGAGGTGCCTATAGGCCCTTAAGAGTCATTGTGGCCCTAATAGGAGATGAGGGCAGAATACAGGGAATTTCTTCACTGATAGAGAGCTTAAGTAATTAGCATTCTTATCTTCAGGAATCCTCAGTGTCTTCCTGATTGTGTTAAACAAGGATCAACATTCTGCTATGCTACTGCATAAACCGTTTAAATATGTCAATCCTTTATCTGATTTAGATTCCTGGATAGAAGTGATAAGAAAGACCAGTGTATTTTACCATATTTATCTTATTGTCAACACACACAAAGCCCCCTAACACCAGCAATCATTTATTCTATTAAAGTATGGTCCATTTAGCCAATATATTGTTCATGAGTTCATTTTGATGCCAATACCTTTGTACTTTCACACATGTTCAATACAGAACTTTTAATTGTAAAACATATGAGTACTTCTTAGACCAGTGCTAACAAGTCACACGGCTAGTACTCTAGTACGCTACTGGTTGGTTGGATGGATGGATGTGCCTGTCCAGTGGGAAAGAGATCCTATTCAATTAGGAGAACATTTTGAATGAAAAAAAAAAAAAGTACACACAGTACACAAGCACTTTTAGTCAGGGACATAACGTCAAGCAAACAACATGCATGTTGTTGTTGTTTTATCTCAAAGTTTCAACTTTTTATTTGTATTTTCCTCACTTAATGCCTGTAGGAGTGTCAAGCCTGTACTCCATGGGGAATCCAAGCTAATAGTAAAACTGCAGGATTTGTCTTCCTGGGAAAATAGCATGCTATAATAGAAGCATTGTTCTCACATCAAAAATATTAAAATAATAATAAACCTGTTTACCGATGATAGGTCACTGCAGGCCGGTTTCTGAACTGCCTGCAAGTGCCCATGCACAGCCCTCCTTTGAGACACAGAGTGAGTAGACAAAAAATTGACCATATTACCAGTAAGACGCCCTAAGGGCGGAAAGCGTATACCATATTATAATGAGCATTAGTGAGAACCAATTATATGAAGATACTGTAGGGTGAAAATGGGTGAAGTGGTTGTTTAAGTACCCAAGTACCGTATTTTCCGGACTATAAGGCGCACTTAAAAGCCTTTAATTTTCTCAAAAAACTACAGTGCGCCTTATAGTCCAGTGCGCCTTATATATGGATCATTCATTGACATTGACATTCCCTTTAGCACAGCTCCATCTGTTGGATGCATAACGCAACGGTAGCGTCTATTATGTGCGCCTTATAGTCAGGTGCGCCTTATATATGAAAACAGTTTGAAAATAGACCATTCATTGACAGTGCGCCTTATAGTCAGGTGCGCCTTATAGTCCAGAAAATACTGTAATGCACTTGGTTACTCTGTCCACCACTTTGCAGCCAAGCCAATTTGCCACAGACCTCAACTTGTGTACAGCTTCCAGTCACACTCCACCAATATCCCCCCCCCCCTCCCCTCGCCATCTGACTCCGCTTGAGTGGAGAGGTGACTTAACAAGGTCACCACAGGGCCAAGCAGCGCCGGCGCTTTGTGTCGGCAACGAGACACCTCCAGGTGTGTGTGTCTGTGTGTGTGTGTGTGAGTGTGTGTGTGTGGCGCCGCTTTTGTGTGCGCGCCCATTGTCAGCTCACCTTGTAATCCTCGGCGCACATCTCCGTCTCAACAAAGACGGTGGAAAAGTGGCCTACATCGCTGCGGGAGAAGCGGACATTGTTCCGTCTAATTGTCACCACCACCACGTCCAATGAGAGGGAGGAGGAGGAGGAGGAGGAGGGGGAGGTGTGTGAGAAGCTGATAGATTATGTAAGATGTACAACAGCCACTGGTGGAAAGTCAATTGTTGCTGTCGGGACAGAAACCTCTTGTCTTGAGAGGTTAAAACCTTCAAATAGCCGATCTACATCGACGCGTTGTGAGCTTGTAGATCTGCTATTTTAAATATTTTTTTTAAAAATTGTTCAAAATAGTAAAACAGTTTAGGGATAAGGGGTAAGGCATGGATGATAATAGGGCCCTTATCTCCATATATGCTAACTTTCTGAGTTTTTCTTCAGTGAATGCCCTGCAGCGCAAGCATCTAAAGTAGCAGATCTATTCGCTTGAAACACTGTGTCTGTGTGAGCTTCTGCTACTTATGTTATTTGAACCCTGAAAAGTAACCGTTTTGGATATGAGGTTTCCACCCGACAGATATAAGATACTTATTGACTATTTACTCAAGTACTGCCTGCAACAATTTGAGTTTTTATTTTTACTTTACTTGAGTCCATTTTTTATACTTTAAACTTCTACCACTACATCTCAGACATAGTATACTGTTTTACTCCACTACAATTATATGACACTTGACATTTGTTAGTGGTGACTAGACACTTTGCACATGTAACTATTCCAAAACCAATAAGCCCTTTTTTGATACTATGTGTATTCGGGAAAAAAAGCTGCTCAATAAGCAGCACTGCCTTAGAGAGGAAAGTATCACAACCAGAACCATAACACGTTAACATCACCACATTAAATCATTAGAGAGCATCGCATCCCCTCCAAAAGCTTTTCCCTGTATTCACATTCACAAACCGTATAGCCTATGCATTCTGCTTAAAATAACCAGCATATCTGAAGAGCCATAATTACTCCTGTTGACCCTATCATGAGCCACTATGAGACCTCCTTTACCCCCATTGTCAGGCTTTGTGTGTGCGCGCATGTGTGTGCGTGTGCAAGCGCGCACGTGTGTATTAAGGGGTTCGGGCCATTGTGCAACAGTGATTCACAATGAGCCGTTTATTTAAAGCAACCAGCCTCTCAATTGGATTTACCTGGCTGATTGGCCTCCATGTGGGTTTACACACTGGAGAGGTTGCTGTTTGCTTTGGACTCTCTGGTGCCATTGTCTCCATTAGCCAGGCTGACGGCACCACGGCAGGATGAAGTGGCACTCTGTGGACACAGATCCAGATTAATGGATGATCCCATTGTTCGTTAGTGCTCCACCTGCCAGAGCTGCCCTTGAAAAATGTAAAGAGCTTGTTGTTGGGAATGTGCCCCCCCCCCCCCCCCCCCCCCCCCCCCCCCCCCACACGACAATCGGGCAAGCCCCACCCTGCCAGCGTGTGATTGGCTGAAAGACTTGCATGCAGCAGTCCAACGCACTACAGTCCCTTTGAGACGCATTCGGACGCAGAATATTTACTATTCTGTCCATAACGGCACATAACTCGGTAACAACGCTGAGTCGGCTCATGCGCCGGTCGCACCGTTCGCCAACGGCGACTCGCTCGCTAGCGCTCCCTCGGCAGTGACTCACAGGGCTCATCGGCGCCTGAGACGGTGCGCCTCCGTCATGGATAATAAATCATTTAATAATAATAATAACTTCATCGCAGAAAAAAAAAAATAGTTGTCCGCGGTGACGGAAAAAAGTAGCACAAGCGGGATGCAAACCCAGGGTGCATGAATTGGAAACACGGTGACCAGTCCACTAGGCCACTGAGGCTGGTGATGGAAATGGCATTCAGTCTGTATTAGTAGGAGAGGAAAAGCTTTGCGTAGAGGAGGGGCCTCGCGAGGCTGCCATTCAAATGACGCATGGCCAATCACAGCACGTCTTTTCCGGGACTTGCACGATTGTCGTTACGTTTAGATATCACGCGTTTGTGATGACAATAGTCTGTTATTGATACATCATAATTTGATTACAATCGATTTACCCCCATTGATTACGGATGGGGACCCAAATGCACCCAAATGGGTCCCCATCCGGAATCAATGGGGATACATTTACTATAATCAAATTGTGTCTTAAGAATGCAACAAATACAAAAAAAATATTAGTGAACTCAAGTCTCCATGGTGTGATTTACCAATAGGAAAAAAAACATCATTTTGGGGGTTAACTAGTCCTTTAAGAAACAATAGTTCTTGACGAAGCCATGAGGCCCATATACAGTAGGTCAGGAACCTAGCCAACTGGCAGTTTGCACAAGAACAAACTGACAGACAGACATACAAACAGACAGACAGACAGACATGTCCAGGGGCGTCAATTGGGTATGGCAGGGGTATGCAGCTGCCATGGGGGGGGGGGGGGGGGGGGGGGGGGGGGGGGGGGGACGACTAAAAGTTACTTTTAAATATAAATTCATGAATGTCTCTTTGTCTAGTTTGTCTAGCTGGTTAGTATGTTGTTAAATTACAGCAAAAATAACTACAAATGCAAAATTTAACAAAATGATCACTTTAACAAGGTATTATAATTATATTCTCCACACTTGTATTCTCCCCATCTTGACAAAATGGTATATTCCCAGGTTCCGCAGATCAGCTGCACAGGTGCAATGCATTATTGTTAATTGTGGCACGTTTAATAACATGCCACGTTTAGCTGCACTTGAACAACCGTTCCAGGCTGCCATATCGAGCCCAAGAAACCGTAGAAATGGGGGAAAAAGTGCAACATGGCTGGTGTCTTGCACGTGCGCCTTCAGTCATGTTTTTTCTGAACTGACGCCACTGAACATGTCTACTGCAGAGCCATGCTAAAAAGCTCACCACCAGCAGAGCCCACTCACTGCTGCTCTCCCACTCCTTTGCGCTCTTCTGGGGTTCCGCTGTCTCGTTCAGTGGGCGCGGAGACCAGACATAATGCATTCAAACGTCCTTCGGTATAGTAGCGCACAATTCAATTTATTTAACGTCCGCCCGCGCAAGACTTGTTCCGACGATGAGTGTTGGAGGCCTGGCTGGCCGTGTTGCGTGCAAGGATCGGATTCACAGCAGGAATGTAATATTTATTGTCTCTGAACCTCCGCTCCTGACCCCTCCATCTTGCAGCCCCGCAGCCTTGCAGGAACACTCGGCCCACCATCGCATCGGCGTGGACCCCCACCAGACGGAAGGCATGGGAAAGCATTTACTGTAAATATGAGCGAGTGGGCGAATGGAATGTATCCTATATACAGAGCCATTTCACACATACTGCGGAGATGAAGACACCACAGCACTGCCATTTATTGGAGCCTTTTTCGCGCCAATCTCTTCACAATGTGCACTTTCTTTTATAGGAAAAAGAAAGAAGAAAATAACTTGAAAACGTACAAATGAGGCAATCTCTTCTTACCATGTTCCACAGTGGGGTTAACCACTTTCAAAAATAGAAATCTACATCAGAACGTGTTAAAGTGTTGTGTCGTAACTTGTAGATCGGCTATTTTGTGTTATTTTTTAAACGGGCTTTGGTGGTTAAGATACTGTAGGGATGTTTACAGTGCATCCTTTGGGCCCATTGGAAAAGGTTACAGTAAATCAAAATATTATAACCATGCTTAGATCAGAAAAGCCATCACCTATAGACTTGAACTTAGCAAAAGCCCTGTTAGGTGATGGTCGCCATTGAGCTTGCTTTCACATGTTGATTTGTGATGTCTCTCATCTACACCAGACTATTCTGCCTCATTTTATTATACAACAGACAAACAAGTAGAAGTTGAGTTTAAGTTAAAGTCATCATGAGCCATAGTGCGTTCTGTACCAGCTCTCAACCTGTACAGGGAGGAACCGGATCCAACATTGAGGAACCGGAATCAGTTCCATCACATTTGCGACCGTTTCCGGAACCGGGTTTTATCACATTATCAGAGATGGTACCGGTATATGGACTTCACAACTTCATCTTGAGAACCACTACAATAATGTATGGCAAGGGTCTTACAAGAGGGGGTCCGGGACCCCTAGGGGGTCCTCAGAGTTACTACAGGGGGTCCTCCAAACCTTTGTGTGATAGAAACCTTTTTTTCCCCTTTTCTGCGAGGCGTTGTGAGCTTGTAGATCGGCTATCTTTGGCAAAGAGGTTTGGTGTAGAGGGGAAAAAGAGCAGACTAAGTACAGAGTGAAAGGTCAAGTTTATTAAATGTTGACGGTTCAAGTGGTTAAATATCTGAAAACACACATTGACATGAAACCAAAATACACTGATGATTGTGCCGTCAAACGATTAAACCATATGATATCTATGGGTTGTGGGGGTCCCTCTCCCTCAACGTTGAAGACCTCCGATGTATGCAATATACTGTGTGTATGATTGAAGTTGTAAACAAAATAATTATGTCGATTTTTCTTTATAAATATAGGACTCGTTAAAGGGAACAATTAAGGAACCGGAATCGTTAAGAGGGGATCGTTAAGGAACCAGAGTCGTCAAAAGGATCCCAAACCTAAACCTGAGCAGTGTTTAATGGTAATGGGAACCCAGACATGTTGCCTCTCTGCGGTGGTGCAGCCTATTTGCTGCACCATGGTATTCCCTATGGAGATGTGGAGACGGTCTGCTGGTGCACAGCATCTGGGTGCCATGGAGAAGGCTCCGCACACAGAGGGATTGTGGAGATTAGGCGTCTCCACAGATTAGTGCTGACGGGACGTCACCCCCCTCCATCCCCCCCACCTCCCTGGGTGTTTACACAGCCCTCCTCCAGCCCACAGGTGGCTAATATGCCCCCCATAGCAGGGGCTTCCTACCGCCCCTATGGCGCTTTAAGCTCCTATGGTGAGAGAGAGAGAGAGAGAGAGAGAGAGAGTGTGTGTGTGTGTGTGTGTGTGTGTGTGTGTGTGTGTGTGTGTGTGTGTGTGTGTGTGTGTGTGAGGTTGTTTGTGTCATTGTGGATCTGCTCACCATGTGATGAATCTGTAGGCCTATGTGCATGTGCACGTATGTGTTCGTTCATGCGTGCTCATTCGTGTGTGTGTGTGTGTGTGTGTGTGTGTGTGTGTGTGTGTGTGTGTGTGTGTGTGTGTGTGTGTGTGTGTGTGTGTGTGTGTGTGTGTGTGTACCGCTGTGGTTTGTGTGTCGTCAGTGTGTAGAAAGCGTAAAGCATTAAGACACACACAGGCTGTTTAATCAATCAAACAAACAGGCTAAGAAGTGTGCACACACAACGAGAGTCCTCTCACTGGGATGAGCTAAGACTCACATGCACACACGCACGCACGCACGCACGCACGCACACACGCACACACACACACACACACACACACACACACACACACACACGCAAACGCACGCGCACACACACACACACACACACACACACACACACACACACACACACACAGAGCCACTGAAAGACAACAAAGCACTAACTTGCAAGGTTATTAAAGTTTAGCATTTTTCATTCGTTTTAATTTGAATTAGTTTTGACTTTTTGACTGTTTAGTTTTATAATTGTGTGTGTGGGAAAAAGGCTTAGTTTTAGTGTAGTTAGTTTTATTGTTTCATTGTAATATGCAGTACGTGTCAGCGTGAGACTCAAAAAGGTCAAAGCTAATAAATACAAAACAAAAAAACTATTCACTGCTAAAACTGGCACTGCAAAAAAAGGAAAAATTAAAACATTTTCTCTATTATTTTATTTTTTGTTTTATTTTTTAGACAGTTTCAGTTTCAGTTTATTTATAAAAAAAAAAATTAGAAGCCGGATTTGCATTTTTGTTTCAGTTATCTAAAACCAGTTTGTATTATTTAGTTATTTTAGGCAACTATAATAACCTCAAATATCATTGCTGTCGGGCAGAAACGTCTTACCTCAACTTAACCCCCTACTTAATCATAAGCGTTGTATAAAGACGTAGCAGATCCACAAGCTCAAAACATGGAGTGAAGAGACACGCTTTGAGCTTGCAGATTGGGTTTGCTACCAGTTTGCTACTTTTGAATGTCAAAAGTCAAAAGTAACTTATGTGTATTCATTTATTATTACTATACTATTGTTACCGTGGCAGAATGTGTGAGGAGCCTTTCTCCAAAGTGCATTCACACACCATTGCCGGTGGAAACCATGCCAGCCAGGCACCAACTCACTCATCAGGAGCATTTAGGCTCAGTGTCTTGCTCAAGGACACTTCGACACGCAACTAGGAGGAGCAGGGGACTGAACCGGAACCTTTTACAATTCAAAGACAATTGAAAACTCTACCTCCTGAACTACTGCCACCCCATTTGTACACCTCAACTTAACATCTGTTAAGCTGAAGTGTTTAAGTGTTGAAGTGCATGCATGCACCCGTACAACTAATATGCCTGGTTTATGATGCTCTTGACCGGAGCGAATTACAATAAGCAATGTAAACACACACATCCGAGAGCAGAGAGACAGCAAAGTGCCTCAGAAACCTATAGCATGTAAAGCAATACAAGAACCTAGCATCAGTCTAAACAACTAGTAGAAGCCTCTCACCTCAGCCTCGCGCCATGTCTAAAATGTATGTATATCTGATCAGATATGGAGACACCTGGTACCCATACAGTATATGGAGAACTATGTACTGTATATGGAGATATGCTGTGAGAGCCCAAACATGCTTACTCGGTTAATCGTTATGTGAAAGTCCTATGACGTCTATGACATCTGACATCATACATACAATCACTTTTATGCCCACACATGGATCTCCCTGTCTGTAGAACCAGCCAAACAGATATGGGCTGTGTTGGCCATCTGTCTCGGCCATATACGGATTCTGTTAGTGTGGTATGTGGCAGATGTGGCCTCCATATATGGGCATTCCCATATGAAGTCCTGTTAGATATGGGCTTAATATTGATTGATTTGATTTTATTTGGATCTCTTTTAGCCCATCGGGCTAATCTTCCAAGAGTCCATAAGAACATAACATTACATTACAAGACATTACATTATAAAACACAGAATACAACAGCATGAATTATTAAAACCCATCTACATAAGGACTATGCATGGCAGGGGCCTCCTCCTCCCTGAGCCAGCCATACATCTGGCCGCATACCAATTTACTAAAAAAGCTAAAAACTAAACAAAATAGAAAAGGAAACTAAATAGTAAATGACACAATAAAAGTAATTGTAGCTATGATAGCGCATTCCATAATTGAACTGCCCTAAAGATAAAAGATCGACTTCCCATAACAGTTTTTATTTTAGGTAAAACATAGTGATCTTTATGTCTTGATCTTGTGTTGACCTTGTGTCTATCACGTAAAGATATCAATTTATTTTTTATGCTAACTGGCTTGTTAGATATTTTGATTTTAGAGATTAAAGCAACAGACTGTTGTCTCACACATTCATTTACAGTGGGCCATCCCATTATACTGTGAAGTTGGCTCGTACCTGTTTCGTACCCACATCTTAAAATCATTCTAGCAGCTTTGTTTAGTGAGATTTGCAACCTTTTCATATCTTGCTGATTTGCGTTTCCCCATACTGCACAGTAGGGTGGATCTTAAATTACCTTTTTTAGATTTTCTTGAGTCTCACCCCCCAATTATGTTCCAATGTACAAAAAACTGCTTTGGTTAAAATTTGGTTGAATTTCAAGCATATTTAGAGGTAGCTCAATCAAGTCAAAGATTGTACATTTTATTGGTCAAAATCGAATTGCACTGCAGGCACATTTAAGTTATACATTACACATTATTCTTATACTAAGCACATAAATTATATTTTTTAAGCTTACAAATCCAAACACAAATCTGATTACATGTTTGTCATATGTCAAACCAGAATTAATGTATTGTAGGAAATAGCAAAGCAAAGAATGACAAATTGCTATTTTTCATTTATCGTGCACAATGACATGTCTTTATTGCACACTCTTCAATCATACTCACAACACACAACAAGCACACAGCCCCACTTCCTTGTTTACCCCCAGAACCCCCGAAAGTCACTGCAGTATAGCAATTCAGTAGTTACTGATCAATTAAAGTTTGTTTACGGCTATCGGGATACTTGTGCCGATGGTTCTGCACAATTTGCAGCAAGTATTGGAGTTGGGACTCATCTTTAGTAATGAGACCACAATATTCTTGTATTAGGGCAACGCAACCCCACGCTCTGCATGATCATTGACAACATTCATCGCCTTCACTACAGCCAGAGCTTCTTGGTAGGCCACCCTGGGCTCCCACTCATCGGGATCAACGTCAAGGAAGTCATGGGAGATCCATCATTTTGAAAAGCACTTCAATGTTCTTCCTTGCAATTGTTCCAAGGTCAACAGTAATTATCTTCATATGCCCCTGTTCATGATCTTCATTTCCATCTTTCATGACTCTCACCATCAGCCTCTTCGTTTGCGCGCTCACTTGACTGTCAAACAATGCAAGTCCGACGATCTCTGGAGCCAAATACCATAAGTGATTGGAAAACTTTTGAGAAGCAGCTTTAGACACCTCAGCATTTATTGATGAATATTCCAGCAACGATTTTAACAGCTCCAAGTCATTTAGTGGAGCGCTGACAGCAACAGGTGCCATCATCCATGCCTTTACATAATTGCAAACTGCAGAAATGCACAAATCCATGCATGCTTTTTCTTCCCTGAAGGTCAGTTTGAATTGGCCATGAAACATCCAGATCTTCATAAAATAAATAACCTTTGCCATCCAACGGGCATGATGGGTAGCTCCTGGAGCTCTGAACCGGATACCTCGAGCAGCGAGGTATCCGGTTCATCAATAAATGCTGAGGTGTCTAAAGCTGCTTCTCAAAAAATTTCCAATCACATGAACAGGGGCATATGAAGAGAATTACTGTTGACCTTGGAACAATTGCAAGGAAGAACATTGAAGATTTTTTCCAAGGTGCTTTGAGTGGGAGCCCAGGGAGGACTACCAAGAAGCTCTGGCTGTAGTGAAGGCGATGAATGTTGTCAATGATCATGCAGAGCGTGGGGTTGCCCTAATACAAGAATATTGTGGTAACATTACTAAAGATGAGTCCCAACTCCAATACTTGCTGCAAATTGTGCAGGACTATCGGCACAAGTATCCCGATAGCCGTAAACAAACTTTAATTGATCAGTAACTACTGAATTACTATACTGCAGTGACTTTCGGGGGTTTTGGGGGTAAACAAGGAAGTGGGGCTGTGTGCTTGTTGTGTGTTGTGAGTATGATTGAAGAGTGTGCAATAAAGTCATTGTGCACGTTAAATGAAAAATTGCAAATTGTCATTCTTTGGTTTGCTATTTCCTACAATACATTAATTCTGGTTTGACATATGACAAACATGTAATCAGATTTGTGTTTAGATTTGTAAGCTTAAAAAATATAATTTCTGTGCTTAGTATAAGAATAATGTGTAATGTATAACTTAAATGTGCCTGCAGTGCAATTCGATTTTGACCAATAAAATGTACAATCTTTGACTTGATTGAGCTACCTCTAAATATGCTTGAAATTCAACCAAATTTTAACCAAAGCAGTTTTTTGTACATTGGAACATAATTGGGGGGTGAGACTCAAGAAAATCAAAAAAAGGTAATTTAAGATCCACCCTACTGCACAGCAATAATTTATGTGACTGTAGATTAGACTACGGGATATCACTTTTAAAGTACATTTAGGTAAAAGCTCCGCAATTCGTCCAACCATTCCTGCCATTTTCATTACTTTGTTAGACAGGTCTATAGTATGCGCTGTCCATGAAAGATTATTTTGTATTTTAACTCCTAATAATTTAACCTCTGAAACCTCATGAATTACAACCCCACCACATGATAGATTCCATGGCCCTAACTTCTTCCTCTTTCTGTTTGTGCATATGACCAAGTTTTTAGTTTTGCTTGTGTTTAAAACCAATTTGTTGTTTTCAACCCATTTCATAACCTGTTTAAAATCTTTCTCCAGGTATTCATGCAACCGAGTTTGAGACTGAGCTACTGTAGTGATGGTTGTGTCATCTGCAAACATATGTGCATTAGATTCAGTTAATACTAACGGGAGATCATTTGTGTATATAATGTACAGCAAGGGACCAAGACAACTCCCCTGTGGAATACCACAGGTAGTGAAGCGTGGAGAGGAAAATGAACCATTAACGTAAACAGATTGCTTTCTGCCATACAAGTAGGAACTCATCCAATTAATAGAATTTTGACAGAAGCCATAATGACATAATTTTTTTCAGTAAAATAGTGTAATCAATCAAATCAAAAGCTGCAGTAAAATCAAGAAGTAAAATGGATACAAGTTTACCCTGATCGAGGGCATTCAGCCAGGTATCGGTCATGTCAATCAAAACGGTTTCAGTTGAATGATTCTTACGGTATGCATGTTGGGCATGTGTTAACAGATTGTTTGTTTCCATATAATTCCATATGTGGTCGCTGACTATCTTCTCCAAGACCTTACTTAAAGAGGAGAGTAAACTGATTGGTCGACTGTTTGGGGCAGTGAAGGCGGATTTTGCATCCTTAGGAATAGGGCAGATTTTTGCATGTTTCCATTCTGTTGGAAACTTGCCTAGTTGCAAAGAGAGATCAAACAAGTACTTTACTGGTCTAGCGATATATTGTGCTGCATATTTCAATAATTTGTTGTCAATGAAGTCGTACCCTGGGGATTTGTTCTCAGGAAGCAACAACAGAGTGTTCTCAATTTGATCTAAGGAAATTTCCGGTAAAACAAAACTACATTCTTTCCCATACATAATCTGACTATCAATATTCCCCACCAGTATTTCATTTGTGGCATTGACCTGCATGTTCGACCTAAGATTGTTCACCTTTAATTCATAATGGTCAGCAAAGTGATTGGCAATATCTATTGGTTTCGTCTTGATCTTTCCATCAACCTCCACACTAACAGGATTTGTGTTATTTGATCTACCCAGTAACCCATTTACTGTACTCCATATCTGTTTCGAATTATTTTTACATTTCTCAAAAGCTGTTTTGTAGTATATGGACTTTTTCTGACGATTCAGTTTTACAACAAAGTTCCTGCATTTCCTATACACCATAAGATCAGAAAGCAAACTTGACCTGGATGCGATAGTTTTTGCCTCGTCTCTCTGAGACATTGCATCCCTTAGTTGTTGATCAATCCAGGGGGATGGTTTTGCTTTGATAGAACTTTTCCTTAAAGGGGCATGATGGTCAACAACCTCAGTTAGCAGCTTAGTAAAACAGTCAACAGCATCAGTCAACTAAATCATTCTCAAGGTACACAAGGTCCCATGGAACAACGCCCAAATCTCTCCTGTAATCCTCCAGTTTAAAATGCTTGAAGCTTCGTTTTATAGTCACCCTGGGTGGTCTCTTTGGAACCTTAATATTTTTTGTGATGCTCACTATGTTGTGATCTGTCCAGGATACAGGTATAGATTTAACCTTGGAGCATTTCCCCGGAACATTACAGACTATTAAGTCAATGATGCTTTCAGTTCTATGCCCATACTTATTAATTGAGGATCTTGTAATATCTTGTACCATTTGTGATAGATTGCGACTTTGATTGATGACATCAGGGTACTCCATATATGGGCATAAAAGGGATTCTGTTAGAGTGGTTCCCCTGACATCAGTGATGTCAGAGCATGATGTCAGAGCAGCCGTAAAATAAGTTTACGCGTCCAGACGGAGACATGATGTGCCATTTCACATACTAAACTGCGACCTTCGGTTGCAAATATGTACATTGAAAGTTTGAAACCTACATCTGTCTAAAACGACCCGCTATCTAAATACAGAAACAAACACCATCATGTTGGTCCTCTAATGGCCTTTAAGTGTCAGCACGTCCTCCGGAGGCTTCCGTTCATAGAGTCATTAATTAGATCACACATGTTAATATGTTCAGCAGTGAGCATTGTCGTTCATCATCTTGAGTAAGCACCACTCCTGTTCCACTCTGTGTCTTCATCCATTACAAAGTGAGCCGTGTTGTTTTGACTGCAAAGACAAGTGGATCCAGGGGGGTCCTTTAAGTGTTTATGTGTAGCAGCAGAAAGTATGCATTTACTGTACTGTACAGTAAAGTACAGTACAGTACAGTGGAAGAATGTATTTACAGTGTATTATAGTGGCCGAAGTCATAGTCCACAACACTGACCATGACGCTAATGCAATAAATTGGGCATGCCTGAGGTTATGAGTGACAGCTGTCACCATGTATCAATCTGTGCATCTGCTGTTGGGGTGAAGAAATGGACAGTATGTGAAGTGAAGAAATGGACTGTATGGGAAGTGGCGTATTTTGAAATAAAATATTTAAACTAGAGCTTTAGATAGGAAATGAACAATATTAAGCGACAACATGACATCAGCTAAAATTAATAGCTTGTTTTGTGCTCAGCAGATCAAAGTGGCCAGCTGTATCTGACAGCAAAGCACGCAGACACAGGAGAAATGCAGCACTCAAAAGACAGGGAAATCTCGCTATTTCTACGTCCCATCATTTCGACTAAGTGAGTCGGACTCGGCAGGTTAGCTCACCCGCGTCACGGTTACTGAGGTTAGGGTTAGGGTTTGGGTTAGGTTCAGGCATAGAGGTTAACATTCACCCGCGTCGAAAGAATGAACCGTCGAACAGATGCTATGTCACAATATCGACAAGCTCTCCAAAAGACGCCTCCAGTAGCTTATTTGTAAACAACAGATGTATATATTTTAAGCATTACATAATGTGGTTTCTCAGTTTTCAACATTTATATCTGCTAGTTAAAAACGTTGATATTGTCGCTGGTCCCTTGTATCTAAATGTTTAAACTATTCATGTTTTCGTCCCCTAAATGAATGCCATGCTTCATAACACAAGAGTGTCACACACAGGTAGTGAAAAGTGCAGATCTACAAGCTCACAACATTGTGTGGACACATGTACCTGTTTGCCAGGACATTTGTGAGGCATCTGCAACACGTACATCTCAGTGTAATCACACCCCTGTCTAAAATTAAACCACCATTAGACCACACGCATTCGTAATAACGTATATATCTCTAAGTAACGACTAAAGATTTACACAAGTCCTTTGGCAGCACTAATGTCTTCTACATACAACGGTGGTCCGCTTTGACTTCATCATCAATGAATTACTGGCTATAATGAACGAGCCCCATCCAGCCTCGCCAATGCACTTTAAGAGATAACATTATATTACTACTTCCATTGGATATTTATAATGATGTTGACATTTATGTGGGACTCCGCTTCAAGAGAGACGGTATAATGAAGATAACAGATATGCTATATAATATCATTCACCATCAGTTAATGGGGCATGCAGTGCAGCTGCTGCCTTTTGAAGACGATGGTTCTGGGTAATCGTTGTCAAATGAGTATTTATTGTACTTCTGTGCTTACAGGTGAAACCAGTGTTCATTTTTATCAGATAACTCTTATGCCATTTTATGTGGCTATACTGCACAATACGTTCCGAACAGTCTAATTTATATGCACTATAGAGAATCGCAGCGGAAGTGGTTTTCTTTCTCCACTAAAAATCTCCCATTCATTTTCCCCATGATAGACTTTTACAAAAATATTTATAACAATTATGTTAAGCCTAGAACCAAGCCATCCAGGATACCGGTGAATCACAACCATAAAACCTTTGATCCTATATAAAAACACGTTTTAATATTTAATTATTCGATATACTACATTTAATAAATACCCTTTGTTTAGCGATTTACAAAATGTTCTTTTCATAGAAACAAAGGTTTCATGTTCATGATTCACTGTCAACCTGGATGGCTTGGTTCTAGGCTTAAAGTTATACCATGTAACTTTTTTTATAAAACAAATCTTAAAATGGTCCTAGCTGTTAAATCGCTAAAGTTTTAGAACCCCCACTCCGTTATTTTCAGCTTCTAAAGCCTTCTCTTTATATGTTTTCTATGATCCCTGCCCGGGACCGGTTTTCGCGGAAAAATTGCGTCATCACACTACCGGCCAATCACAGCGAGGGTTATACACTGCCGGCCAATCACAGCGCAGAACATACACTGCCGGGCTCTCTGGTGGGTTTAGGAAACACGCCAGGAAGTACACTGCAGTGTTTACACTGGAGGAGTCTAGCATGTAACTCCCCAACCGCTGCTCGTAGAAGGACACGGGAGACCTCATTGAAAGCGTCTCGGC
This sequence comes from Nannobrachium achirus, assembly GCF_963921795.1. NCBI lineage: Eukaryota > Metazoa > Chordata > Actinopteri > Myctophiformes > Myctophidae > Nannobrachium > Nannobrachium achirus. Next base: position 41,525,289 of record NC_137810.1, read on the forward strand.
GAGGCGAGGCGGACGCGGTGGTCTGACGGCCCGGTCCGCGAGCGAAAAACGGACGAAAAAAGCAAACGCGACCGCGGTTTGCTATACTGCTACAGACCACCAGTTGAGCAATTTACACAGTATAGCTTTAACAGAATTATTATTAATATTTTCGTGAAAGTCTATTTTTTTAGTGGAACCAGTAAACCACGCCCACTGCGATGCTCTATCCACAAGTTTCCAGCGTCCCATCGTCCACTGCGCAGAAGGTGTGCGGCAGTTCCGGCGTTGCAGCCGAGAGTGATCTACAAGCTCACAATGGTTGCATCTGCGATGCGACGTGAGCTTGTATGTCTGCTGTTCTCCAGATGTGTCCCACACATAATTCTGCAGTAAATTCTCGCGGAAACAGGTGGAAATAGCAGATAAGTTATGCCATAACTACCGGTAGTTTGTGTGGTGCACAAGTGTTACTGGTGCAGTGGTGCAACTCTTGTCTTTAGAGAGACTTTGTCAACCTAACCTTCATATACTGTACATGTAATTGGTCCTCACTATAATGCTTATTATAACATGGTAAAACATTTTTGTCTCCACTGGTCTGTGTCTCAGAGGAGGGCTGTGAGCAGTTCAGAAACGTGTACCAGTGACATCATCGACAGGGAATCCAAGACAATAACAATGTATATGTAAACTGTATACAATAACATACAACTCCTTTGCCTTTCCCTCACATCCTCAAATTAATTTTGATCCGGAGGAATAAATCGGAACATGGCTGCTATTTGATCACCTTGTGTTTTGATTTCATTTAACCCCCAAGATAATAAATCCCCTCTTCAATCTAGAACCGGCAATGTCAAGAACAAACAGACTCGTCTGATGGATAATATGAAAAGAATGAATAAATATATAATATACAATTACCAAAAGTTACATCAGTGCAGAAAGTATGCTGTTGGATTAAATATTTAATAGGCGTGCATGCAGGCCTAGCTTCATTATTCTCCAAAGGAAACAGGGTAAAATATACAGTATATCCAGTAGAAAAGTACAAAATGGTTAGTCTTTTTGTATTGAGATAATTGTATGTACCATGCAGCTGGTATTGGCAGGTCGCGGTTGGTTGTTGATGTTTGCAGCATTGTGTGGATTCATGTCTGGCTTGTGGCCTGTGATCCATTATCATCTGACCTCTCAAGCCTTCTGTCTCTCCTTTGGGTTTCCCCCACCATGTGCTCTCTAGTAGAGCAGATATGCCGTGAAAAATAATCTTCACACAGGACCGTGTTGTTGTGCCTTCACACATTTTAATCAGTAGCAGATGCTTGGGTTTTATCTTGATCAAAAGTTGCTGTGTGCCCAGTACAGTCATCATGTGTTTAATCCCAGACGTAGGTACCCCTGACGGCCTTGGAGTGAATCCTGCCTGTGGCATAGGCGGAAAGTCTGGGGGACGTGGGATGCGGCACTCCACGGAGCGCTCCTATAGCCTATTGTTTGCGTGTATGCAAACGGGTGGGGAGTAGCGCTCGATATGGCTTCAGCCCCCCGCGGCGTGGACAAAATTTGGCACCTCTGTGGCATATTGTACATACAGTAGCTACGGTACAGTATAGATTTGGGGATTTTGTTTTTTTAACTAATTGACTACAAAGGCCTGAATTTCCCAGAGATATTCTCGATGTGGGCCCGAGTTTCCAGAGTTTAATCTAATTAGATTTGATTAAAAACAATCCAAAATCGTATCGCCAATCTGCAGGGCCTAAGAGCCCCAAAGATAGTGCTTCTGGTTTGGGACCAGAAGGGGAACCAGATCTGCATTCCGGAACAACATGTTTCTCTGTGACAACTTCCTGCTACGTTTACTTCCTTGTCATACAACACTGCTCCTAGCTCAGCAACACTAGAATGTAATCACAGCGTGCATGCGGATCGTGCATGATCCGTGCACCATCGTGCACGATGGACACACATGCGCCAACGTTAAAAGGTAAGAAAATCACAGCAGTCAACGCGAAGGTCACTGTTTTTTCGTGGCAGTTAAATTAACACAATTGCAGTTGTGTGATGCATTCATGCAATTTCATGGCGTGCGTGTAGGCTTACTGGTGTTTTGTTTTATTGCACAGTAAAATCTGAGCTTCAATGTGGGGGTTGCCAACCTGAATTTTCAGATATAGTAGGAATTTGTAAAGCAACTGCTGAAAAAAAGCATGTAAACATCAGAAACAATTCAGGAATGTGTTGTCTCAGTGACATTGGCACGGTGACACGGTGAAGAAACTGTACAGAAACCTTTCAATTATTTACTCAAAATATATAGATATTAAAACTTACAGTGAAACAAGCTCAATATCTGTGCCTCAGGCAGAAAAAATAACATGTGACCTGTGATGACCTGAGAAATGAGCTGGCAGATTAGATGCTAGCGTCAGAACAACCCAAGGAGAAAAGGTCTTACTCAGGATACCTAGTATTGACTGTCTACACAGAGGAGGGGAAGAAGAGAGATGTCTGTCTGCTGCTTGTTGCCCCATTAAACCAAAAAGTGCAGACTGCAGACTACAACTGTCTCTGTCTTGCCATGGACAGTCAATACTGAGGGCTGGTAGCTTTCTACTAGAATACTGTACTACAGAGGTTCTCAAACCTTTTTAGTGACCCCCAAAATAAACACATTTGAACTGGGGACCCCCACCCTGACAAGCACTTAGAATTGTAAGTATTACATTTAATGTGACTCGGTTCCACAGATAAATATTGTGAAAATATCCCGACCCGAAGTTTGAGAACCACTGCAGGTGTACTAGTCCACTGCTGACAGACTGACCAATGGTCTTGAAGAATTACAGAGTCGAGGCTTTTACAATGTGTTATTATGATTATTATGATTATCATGATTATTATGATTATGTCTGCGCCACCAGCCTATTAGTTAAACCGATGGGCCGGTTTAGCCAATCAGGGACTTATACTGGCTTAGCGGTACAAAAAAACATCACGTGACACTCTGTCAATCTGCGAAGGCAACAGTCAGAGACAGAGTTGGCCAATCAGAGAAGCCAATGCATAACATCTTCCGAACACACTGAGAATGTCTGCCTCTTTCTCAGGCCTGCTGTGGGCCGACAGATACAGACAGATAGTAGCCGTGGTTTTTCGGTTCTCATAAAGCGGTGGTCCGTCCTTCAGCTCTGCACACCTCAGGGTATATGAGACACATGGGCCAAGTTTGGGACCAAGCGGTCGGACGCTGAGTTATACCCGGGAAAATGTTGTGTGACAGACATACACAGACTCATACACAGATTAAACATCTAGTTCAGGGGTCTTCAACGTTTTCAGGCCAAGGACCCCTTAGTTGAGAGAGAGATGAAGCAGGGACCCCCACAACCTTAGTTCGTTTCATTGTTTGACAGCACGATCATCTGTGTTTTTTGGATTCATGTCAATTTGTGTTTTCAGATATTTAACCACTTGAACCGTCCACATACTTAATAAACTTGACCTTTCACTCTGTACTTAGTCTGCTCTTTTTCCCCTCTACACCAAACCTCTTTGCGAGGCGTTGTGAGCTTGTAGATCTGCTATTTTTTGGCGAATACGGACGCTAGGGTTCAAGTGATTAATATAAAAATCACACCCGTGTGAAGTGGAGCTGTGTGTGTGTGTGTGTGTGTGTGTGTGTGTGTGTGTGTGTGTGTGTGTGGATCATGTGTACCGATTTTTGTGACATTTGAAGAAAATATGTAGGAAAAGGAGCAAAAAGTGTGTTTTGGAGAAAATTCAAGATGGCGGAAAATCTATCATGGCGCAAATGGGCGTGGCCTATATGGGGAGATGCGTCATGACCCAAGGAATCCAGGGAAAAAATATTTTTAATTTTCCGACCTACGGTTCAAGAGTTACAGGCCAAAACGTAAAGTGGGGTGTTATGGCGCCACCATGCGGCCAAATGACACAATTATTTTTTATTTAATCCTTGAAATCATTATGAACCTCCTCTCCAAGTCTTGAAACTCTAGCCCCTATGGTTTGCGAGAGACAAATAATTGAATGTGAGTTTTTGCGATTCCCATTATAAGTCAATGGGGAAAATTAATTCACTAATAAATTAATATCAATTAAACCATAGAACCTTTCTCTTAGAAAAGTAATAGCCCACGATTCCCGAGTAAGCCGGTCGATTTGACATATGGCGCGAGTGTGTGGTGGCAAAACTGTGGGACTAGTGGCGTGCCGAAGTTTAGGAAGTTCAGGCTACATACAGACAGACAGACAGACAGACAGACAGACACACAGACAGACCCACACGGCCACGTATAGGGAGCCTGTGCTTCACACAGCTCCAAAAAGGAGAAAAAAGTTTCTATCGCACAAATATTTGGAGGACCCCCTGTAGTAACTCTGAGGACGCCCTAGGGGTCCCATGCAGTCCCGCTGTTGAAGACCCTTGTCTTTCCTTGTTTATTCAGTGATGATTGTTGTCCATGTCCTCTCTTCGTTCAGCAATGTGTATAACTTCATTGACACTGTTTAACACTGCTAAACATATTCACGCCTGGGAGCTGCCTGCTCGTAAAAAAACACTGGAGGCCACTGTCAAAGCCTCACCTGAGCTATCATGCGCTAAGTGCCTTGCTTAAGGGCATCTCTCTGGGAGGTCAGACTGTTTATACTGTGTTATTTAATCATGCTGGCTTATTGAAGCTCTGTCACGGGTCCAACATCTACACTCCACAGCCCTCCTCTGTGACCCCGTTTAATAACTTAAATTAAAAAATGATGAAAACCGCGCTGACGCTATAATGCTGGGAGGGGGGGAGCAAGAAACGCGATAAGTCGTCGACGTGGGCCAGCAGTGTTATACCTGGCTGCCGCTTTTACACCGCCTTAAACAGCATTACTATCGATCGAGCACGGCTGTGTGGGCACATTAGTGCGCTGAGCGTGCACCGAGAGGAACCCAGCATGTCTGCCAAGAGGCTAAGAGGACAACCCTCCCTCCAGATCCAGGTATTGGGTTCCATTGCTCGCTCGTCTCTGCATCCATAATAAGCATGAAGCACCAGAGGAGTGTTTCACGTGAGTGTGTCTGATTGCTGGGATAACAGAACAGTAGGCTACAAGAGGAGGGGGTGCCAGTCTGCCAGACATGAATGACGCCATCCCCAACCCATCTTTTTTTTTACTTTTTTGTACGAAATAAGTAGTGGTCTTCAACACATGTGCTGAATGCATGATTAAGAATACTGTTATTGTGAAAATGTATCAAAAAACTCAAGGAGCACATGCTATTTTCATGTTGTGCGACACTCTTGTATGATTCATTTACGAAAAAAGCATAAACGTTTGTGGAGATACAAGGTTTTTGCCCAACAAGCAACGACATTGTCTCTGTTTGTTTTCAGGATTGAAATTCAAAAATCAGCTAAAGCAGCGGATCTACAAGCTCAAAACGCGTTTCTTTTTTAATATGGAGATAAGAGGTTTCGGTATTCTGCCCGACAAGCGACGAAATGTACGTCCGACCTCTGCTTTACCCACAAGCCCTTGCTCCCTGCGTGTCTGGTGCTCTTGTGAACCGCGGACATCGGCCGCCGCGGCGTTACAACACCATGAACAGCTGGGATGGTTGCAGCAGGTCTGGTTAAATGTCCGCCCGGTAACAGATACATCACACACCATACTTCTATAAAACACTTCATAACAGGCACACGCAGGGCAGTGGCACCTTGCAAACAGATGTGCGGAGGATGTAAACCAGAGGAATATGGAGAGTGCTGCAGTTGTCAGCCTTTCTTTTTTTTCCTCCTCCTCCCTTCCTCCCAGTGCCAGTGTTTGGCTAACGACAGGCCCGGATAATCATGGGAAGAATGATGACGGTAATAACCATTACCGGGCTTTGGTGAAACGGCCCCATGGTGATACTTGTTTACTGTTATTAGTCAGCATGCCATACCCCATGCTAGTACATAGCCCATTAATTATGTCTGCTGGTGTGTGTGTGTGTGTGTGCGCGTGCGTGTATGTGCATGTGTGCGAATTTGTGAGAGCATGAGTTTTCATCTGTGCTTGTGTGTCAATGTGAGATGTGTGTGTGTGTGTGTGTGTGTGTGTGTGTGTGTGTGTGTGTGTGTGTGTGTGTGTGTGTGTGTGCGCGCTTGTGCATGTGAAAGCAGGAATATTCTGAGCCATGTCCACACGTAGGTGTGTGTAAGAGAGAGAGAGAGAGAGAGAGAGAGAGAGAGAGAGAGAGTACGTGCATGTTAAAGTACATACTGTATCTCCCCATTCTGTGTGTGTGTGTGTGTGTGTGTGTGTGTGTGTGTGTGTGTGTGTGTGTGTGTGTGTGTGTGTGTGTGTGCGCGTGCGTGCGTGCGTGCGTGTGTGACAGTAGATGTCACAGTGTGATTGCTTTCACATGTGTGCGTACAGTATGTGCCACTAAGGGGGTTTGCCCCGGGGTGTGCACGTTTTATTTGTGTACGTGTGTGTACAGTATGTGTGTGTTTATATGCCAGCATGTGATTGTTTTCACATGTGTACTAACATGCCAGTCACGGCCTTTACTGCATGTTATGAGCGTGCGTGTGTGAGTGCGTGTTTGTGTATATGCCACATATACAATATAATATGGTGAATTACTTTCATGCATGTATGTGTGTGTATGTGTGTGCGTGTCTGCGCTCGTGTGTACAGTGGTACGATGTGAGGTGTACAATGCACATATTTATGCAAATAGGTGTGTGTCTGTACTGTACATGCGTGTGTACAATTGGCGTTGTATGTATGTGGCGTGCACTTATTCGCCCGTGCGTGTGCACACGTGCGCGTGCGTGCACGTTCATCCAGCTCTGGTTCTGCTCAGCGTCCATCTGCGGCAGCGCCATCCATCAATCTGTCGCCTCCCTGGTCCTCCATATCACCTTACCTCTTCCCTCTTAGCATTCCTCCCTTTTATCTCGCCTCCTCCAGCCCCCTCCCCCGTCCCTGTCACCTCCTCGCCGTCTCACTTTAGCCTTCCTTAGCATAAGCCCCGCCCCTTACCTAAACCCCCCGAATATCCCCCCACCCCACTCCCCCGACACCCCCGCTTATCAAGACCTTTTCATCCTCTGGTGAAGGCCATTTCCTCCGCTGCATGCTGCAGTATAGGTGAAGCCGGTGAAAGCGACTAGCTGAGCTCAGTGTAATTTTAGCGCCCTTGATCAATGCTCATTTGCCTTTCGCCGTCTCTCTCTCTCTCTCTCTCCCTCTCTCTCTCCCTCTCTCTCTCTCTCTCTCTCTCTCTCTCTCCTTCAACCCCCAGCCAAACTCCAGCCATCCATGCATCATTCATTAGGAACGGAAAGAGCACTTCAGCAACTTTGGGAGGGGGGGGGGGCTGTTCACCTCCGGGGGGCGAAAGGCTGGCCCCACGGTGCCCTTTGTAAGTTGTGCTTTTGCCCTGTCGGGTCTGTCCATCTGTCTGTCTGTGTGTCTGGACCTTGACAAGGTGGTGGTGTCTGTAGGCTACAGTAGGGGCCAGTCTGTCTGTCGGCTGGCATGAGGTGAAAGAGGGATTTGACCGTGGAGTGCTGCATGACACCCCGGTTAAACTGGGTTGTAGGGCAGGAACTGTAGGTTATTTTCAATCAGTTGATTTGACTCATTTCACCAGCTATTAAAATGATTTAGGAAGTAATTATGTATTTAGTTCAACCGCGTAAACCCTCTATGGTTGCAAAACAGTGCATTCAGTAATAGACGAATTGGTACTTTGTTTGTATTTAACGGGCTAAGAGATTTAGTTAAATCAGAATAAGTGTCAGAGCTCCTGGACCCTGCATGCGTCTGCCTACTGTAGCTTTGCTGCATCTCGTGACTCCTCTTAAACCCTATATGGTTGACCGGAATCCCTCAGGGCTCTAATTGCGACCATCAGGGAGCAGTTTACTATGAAAACCTCCACCGTCCGTCCGTCCGTCCGTCCGTCCGTCCGTCCGTCCGTCACACCTTTGTGACCATCAACAAACGTCACACCTTTGTTGATGTTTAAATCGAAGAGTCTTGGTCAAATACTTCTGTTGGTTTCTGCACTGATCATTTATACAATTCAGCTGTGTTTGCTCGTGTCATCATGATGAGGTCATAAATCAGCCATGCCCAAATATAGATTTTACGGGTTTACATGCTTACTCAGTTATTCGTTATGTTAAAGTCCTATGACGTCTATGATATCTGACATCATCATACATACATTCCCTTTTATGCCCATAAATGGAGATCCCCTCTGTAGAACCAGCCACTGACATCACTGTAATGTCAGGGGAACCAAATCCCTTTTATGCCCATATGGAGATCCCTGTGATGCCAGGGGAACCAAATCCCTTTTATGCTCATATATGGAGATATGGAGATCCCCGTGTTGCCAGGGTAACCAAATCCATTTTATGCCCATATATGGAGATCCCTGTGATGCCAGGGGAACCAAATCCTTTTAACGCCCATATATGGAGATCCCTTATGTCATCAATATTAAGCCCATATCTGTGAATATCTTTGGGTACCAGATGTCTCCATATATGGTTAAATGGTCCGATATACATCACTGGCCAGAAGACCAAGAAATGGTGCAACCTCGCCCTTTGCTTTTCTCCCTATAGGCATCTTACTGGTAGGTAGTTTAATGAGGAATGCAGTATGGTGGTAGGTAGGTAGTTATGGCCTTTGATGTAAGATTTTCACTTTCTAGGATAACTATATTTGCTATTCCCAGATGATGCCCTTTTAGGGTACCCCTCATGCCCATATATGGAGATCCCCAGGCTTTACTAATTAACATAAGTTTTATGCCCATATATGGAGATCAGTGTCCCAATGTCATCAGATATATGGGCATAAATGGACACAGGCAAACTAGATGGGCTGTATGGATATCCAGATGTGTGATGTAAGTGTTTTATTCCAAATGTGGCACCCCACAGACATATTTCCAGAAACAAAATCCCTTTCATGCCCATATATGGAGATTTCTGATGTCATCAATCCCAGGCCCTGTAAAAAACATGGTTGCTATGGTATGAGCAACTTATGTCTCCATATATGGAGATTCAACTTCAATGAGTAACCATGGCAAACTGTCAACTGCCCGTATGTCTTGATAATTGGTAAAACAAACTTTTGGCCTATTTGTGGAGATAAGCGACCAACGGTCGCTTATCTCCCGATTAGGGAGTCTTACTGGTACTAGTGTCTATTAAGTTTTCTGCTACTGTGGGGAAAGCTTTGGCTGAAAATAGCTGATCGACAAGCTCACAACAACGCGTCCACCACAATACGGATGCTGCAAGAGGTTAATTATCTGAAAATCAGTAAAGGCTGATTGTTATTTTGTGTCGCACGATCTACAAAAAGTTGCTCTGCAAACATGTATTTTCAGCTGAAATATGTGTTGACGGCTTTACCACTTGCAACCTGGCGTCCCTACTTTGGGCATGCCGTTAAAAGAGACATGTGTCAAAATATTTCAAATTTGTAACACATCGCAATGCGACATGTTGTGAACATGGATATGAACATCATACTGTATATATAGCTACTGTACGTCCAAATACTGTGAATCGTTTGCATCTGTTGCTTCTGTGCTACCGGTATATGATCAAGAACACAGAAGGTATTCTGTGTTGGTTTGACATGAATACAACATTTTAGTTTGTGAAATTAAGCACCAGATTATTTAGTTTAGTTTCATTTATTTATTTTAGTTTTATATTGGCAGAATCAACTTTATTTTCTTTCTGTGCTAAAAAGTATGATTTTGAGACATATTTTACAATACAGTGAGAGTCACTCATGGACGACAGACACAACAGATACTGTATACAGTACGACTGACAAACAGTATTTAGACTTATCATGCCATGGTAGCTATTCAACCCAAGTTCCACTGAAGCTCAACAAAGCTTTAATAGTGACCTGTGATACTAAACAATGTTTATGAAATACAGAGAAAACATGATGCGTACACAATGGGAACTTAATGCATACACCCTTTCTCACAACAATTCATGAGAAGAAAAAAAATAAAAGAAGGTGTGTTTGAGTTCCTACTATTACTGCAACTAAACTTTGCAGTGACAGGAAAAGTACCTCTCATCTCAAATACAATTTCTTCCTCTGTTTGCAGCAGTCAACATATGCTGAGGCCATACATGGGAGCCAGGGAAGGATACAAATTAAGCTCTCATTAGCGATAGATTTCTCATTAGATTTCCACAACGCAGGAAATCACAATCTGGCTTGTGCAACGCCTTTCCTTTTAAACATTTCTTCCTTACCTCGCTGCTGAGATCCACACATGAAAGGCAGGCAGGCAAGCAGGCAGAGAGACAGGCAGGCAGGCAGGCAGGCAGGCAGGCAGGCAGGCAGGCAGGCAGGCAGGCAGGCAGGCATGCAGGCATGCAAACAGGTACTGTAAGAAGGAATATGGAACGAAAGTTGAGTGGTGCAGTGGCTGTACACCATGTATGTGTCAAAAATGCACGTGTGTGATTGTCTGTGTTGTCTATGCATGCATATAGTAACACTAAAGAAGATTAAAGCGCAGTCATCATCAAAGTGACATCTGTCAAAACCTGTCAAATCCTGAGTATTGGTACATTTTATACTTAATGAAGACACACAACTGTTACAGTGAACACAGGAGGTGCTACAGTATGGTCCTCTCGTGTCTGTCTCTCTCTCCGCCTCTCTCTCTCTCTCTCTCTCTCTCCTGTCACCTCCTCTATCGTACTTTGATCACCCTTTCTCGTGCAGTTTTGCTGATTCTTCCTCTGACCCCTTCACTACTTCTGCATCTTGTTTCTCTTCCTCCTCCCTCCTTGGGCCTCGTGCAGCCTTTGATCAGCATCGCAGGTCAACCCCCTCCTCCCTGTTTGCATCTTAAGTCTCCGGTTTGCCTCCCCAGTTATCCCCTTCCTCTCCCTCTCTTTCTGGTTGCCATGCCACCCCCGTCTTGTGGCATAGCAGTGGCGGCCATTTTGTGGTTCCACAAATTGAAACCCATTCATTTTTCCCAAAGATATTTCAGAAAATATTTATATTTATCCTGGTGATTCATGATCATAAAACATTTCATTCTTAGTTCTTAGAGTAAAAATATATAATATTTGAAAACCGCAAAACAAATGGTATTTATTAAATGCAGTAGGCTATCATGTAATTCAATATTCAAATTGTTTTTGATTTTTGATTCTATTTTTTCTCAGAGAATCAAAGGTTTTAAGGTCTGGTACAGATGCACCCCTTGCTGTGCTGATTTGAACACATTCTGTTACACTCAGAGGTGTTGTCTTGCTCACCCAGACGCCATACAGTGAATGGTGGTGGCATCGTCATTATGAATCCCATCTCTGAACACTGGCTATAACCGAGCAGCACTTCCCACTGTAGTGACTTCTCTCCTAGCCTCCCTATTCTACCTTTATCTCAATGAAGAGAACAGTGACTAAACTAGTCCAATTTCTTTTAGTAAAAAAAAAGGGGGAAAAAAGAAAGAAAGAAAGAAAAGAAACCAGGTTTCAAGTGTCTAGAATGATGTAGTGATTAAGACCCTCCCGTCTCTGGGATTACACGCACCTACTTGTGGGATTGAATTGCTTCATCTCCTTTATTCAACCATATGAGGTCTCCTTCTCTTCTTCCCTCGGCTCTGTCTCTCTCTGGAGACGACATTGGACAACACTGAGCAGGTTGTACATGCCGGGTCCTCTGGGAGAGAAGATGTCCCACTGTGAGTTCCCACTGAGGATGTGCTGTCATGGTGCAGACCCCAGTCTGTCAACCACAACGTGCAGTATTCACAGTGCACACCTGTGGAGAATTCACCATGTATTTAGTCCCTCCATAGAAATGTAGTGGAGTCAAACGTACAATAAATCTTCTTTGAAATGTCACAGGGTGAAAGTGTTAAAGATGGGGTGCCCCCCCTAAAACATGATGATCGGGTATTATGATTATACTAGGAGGAAGAGTTTTTTTTCTCCAAAAAAGTGTACAGAAAGTGTTAAAATTAGGTTTTTATCTGGCCACACCCACCAGTTAATTAAGTATGCATGGTTGTCATGGTGTGTGGTGACCCAGCTGAAGTCAGCCACACCCAAAAGGGGAGGGGATAATTATATAATGTCATTAACTCAGTATTTTTAAACAAAAATACACAGGGAAGACACATTTGCACATTACAACCACACCTGTTGGTCTATTGGAGTAATGTTAACTCCATAGACACATACAAAACAGAAACAGTACAAAACTATCAATGGCACCACCTCTTTAAGTATGCAAAAATACAAAGTTCAAGTAAATAGATACTCACTGTACTCAAGAACATGTAATTTGTTACTGTCCACGACCACTTATATAAGGTACTCGTTTACTGCCTATGACAATTATGACAAGCTGTATAAGTTTGTCCGTTATGCATATGACGAGCTTAACCTCTATAAAACAATTAAAGTATGATCGCCAATCCGCCATTATTTTTTCTCTATAGAGCCACACTATCCACTGAACAGGGGGCGGGACAACAACCCCCTGTATCCTGTCTCCGAACGCAATTGCTTCCTTGTTACACAACATGCACGCTGCATGCCGACACTTTCGCTATGGACTATGGAGGACTGTTGTTTTTTTTGTTGCTTACCACGGCAGGATCGTAGAGCGAACACGATCCGTGAACCGTCGTGCACGATGTGCAGTTTGGAACGTTAGAAAGAAGGGGGGTCAAAATAGCAGTCAATAAAGTGGTTAAAGACAAAGAAAAAACTCAGTGATGATGTTGTCTTCACTGAATCCCGTCAGCCTAATAAAGGATCAAATCTCACCAGCTCTCTCAGGAATCATCCATAGGCTACCTTTCTTTTTTCTTTCCTTTCGTTATTTATTTACAGGGACATTCTACAATACTCTCCATCTGCGCTCCCAAGGCAGGCTACATTTAATGATACAGTAGCCGCACAATCCTCCATAACAGCAACAATACAAACATACAGCACGTCATAGCACCTAATGGCCAACAGACATGGGGGAATATAAAAGCGTAGACAGGCATATAATATGCAGTGTAGTGCATTAAATGTGTGCACTAGCTATACAATCATATGCAATCCAGATATTATTGATTACATGTTTGTTTATAGCCTTAAGCCATACGTATGTCTTCACTTGCTTGTGGAGCTGCAGCAGGAATTGCTTCTCTAAAGCATGATTGATATGTCGACAGTGTTTGTTTGTTTGATTGAATACTTTATTAGTCATAAATATAACGTCACTGTCGGGCAGAAACCTTGTATCTCCAAGTTTCAATGTGCATGTTTTTGTAAAGCCCCGCTTCATCACACAAGGCCATCGCACAAAAGTAGTGAAAACAGCAGATCTACAAGCACACAACGCCTCGCGGTGCGAGCCGTTGTGTGCTTGTAGATCAGCTGTTTTCACTAGTCTAAATCATTTTTTAAATGATACATTCAAAACGAACGGTATTTGGACATGCAAGGTTTCCACACGACAACGACGATAAACAGCACAATGTACAGTAAGACACATTGTTTTCTGATCTCTTGTGTTTTGATGAGGACACTACATCATTTTATCTAAAGAGCAGAGTAGGTTTTCCACTGGGCATACAGTATATAAATGGGCTGTCACCGTGAGGAGTGGTTGACAGGCTGTAAATAATTGATTATTTCACGATAACAGCTCATACTTACAGCACAGTCAGAAACGCACTCCGTTTTCATTAGATACCTCGAGGAAATGACACAGTGTGGATAAATACATTCTTGTCAACAACAACACGTTTCTTATTCCCAGACATCACCAAGAAATAATACATCAAAATGTATATTTAGACTTTACTGTGCTGAGAGAGTAATCAAACAGTTACAGTACAGAAATAATGGTTCAATAGTTTGTGCTCTCTCTGACAAGATGGTGGTCAGACATTCGTATATAAAAGAATACAGTATATGATAGTTGTAACCCTTTACTATATACTGTATACAGGGCCTGGGGTATATGTGCCTTTAAGTATGCCTTGAAGTAGTTGGCGGGCTGCAGAGGGGTATGATGGGATACGCTGGTGCGGTGTTTACTTCTTACTTCACGTGTTTGTTATTAAATCACCTGTTCTCCAGCACAGACTCCTTGCTTATTTTAGCATAGAACAAGTTAAGGATTACTCTGCAACGAAGAGGAGGAAGGTGGTTATATAGTTAGGCATGGGACAAGTTCATAGGTTCCTGCTAATATGACGAGGTTGCCACATCCATCAAAAACAACACGTGGGGGTCGTCCTAGTGTATTTCCACAATGGTGGTTAGACTGGTGTTTTGGTGTTTTGATAAGGCAGAGAGTCCTCGTTTCCACCAGACAGTGGCCTGGCCTTGTGGGTGCTTTGCACAGAATTCCACAGAGTCAAGGTTCTAATCTGGACATTAGGCATTAGCATGGCAACAGTGAAACACAGTCACAGAACAAATCCTCAATATTAACTACAATGAATTTCCTAACATTGTGCACAAGGAAAAACAAGACAGCAGTAAACAATCTGTGAAGTCCAGCGCGCTGCAGACAGTTCAAGGTAGAAGGGCTTGTCTGTGATCAACAGGGACAACTTGAATCAGTGAGAATAATAGCTGGGTACTTCAGGAGAAACTACCCAATTAAAATACTGGAGCACTCGACAGGGCTGCACGTATTTACTATTTTGCAGAGGTGACTGACGTTTCGACGTTCGTCTTCCTTGGAGTCAAACAGAACGACGTTTTTGACTCGGGTATTATTCTCTCTCTGATTCATGACTTATTTTACCTTCCTGAACCGGTTATTTTGCAAAGGTCACTCACACTCATATAGAAATAGTGTTCATATGGGCCTACGGCTACGCTTGTCCATCCAGCTCTCAATGACTTTAATGCACTCCATCCAAGGCTGTAGTATTCCTCCAAGTTCAACAAATATGCCCTCTAGAATGAATTGCCGGATCAACAAAGTAGAAGTCAATGTCCTTTCCTTCTTTATCAGATGAAATTGTACTTGAGGATAAGCACCTTGAGATGCAGCATCTCGTTTTCCAGGGGGTCCTCAAAGCACAACACTACACAACAAGAACACAGAAGAAAAAAATATCAACAATAACATACACATAAAGGCTCTCCCAACCATCTCAAACCACTGCTACATCGTTTGCTAGTATCCTTAGGAATTGCTAAAATTGAAATAAAATAAAATACGATAAAATAAGATGGCCTTGGTTACTGTCTGTCCATCAACTTTACTTTAACACAGTAAAACCGGGAATGTCATTTGAGATTTTAGCGATATATATAGCATATTGATTGGCAATTCAAAAATCGTGAACATTTGTATATATATTTTTTTTTCTAACTCAATTCTAACTTTGCTTCTGGGGGTACCTGGAACAAAATATTGTGAGATGGGGGTCCGCGGCCAAATACATATACATTGTGGGGGTCCTTGACATTTGAGCACCACTGATATGCAGTACAGCAGAAACAAGCAGAAAACTGTTAGGATTTAGAAGACACCGACCTCGGGTCTTAATGGGTTAAGGAAAAACAAGCGCACTGTGAATGGAAGGAATGCGAAGTCTTCTCTCCCTGACACCAGACCAAGTTGTCTTTATCTGTCACCCACAGTTACTGACCTAAGGTCAGTCGGTAAGAGACACAAGGGGGACGGTGACAAAGCAACGGTGCTGGCACATGCGTTCCACAGTGACTCTCCTCCTACAGCGGCTGTAATTGAAGGCTAGGTGGAGATAAAGGGCAGGGAGGAGGGGAGGGGAGTCGTGGAGGAGTTGAGGGGGCTTGAAGACGAATGGCGAGACGGTACATGCAGCAGCCAGGCTATATACCTGCATCTCCCCTCATCCATCCCCTCATGTGCAGTTTGTGCACCTCCACCTGCCCTGGCCTCGTTCAAGGAAGGATAGTAGCCATGGTAACAAGGACAGAGAGAGAGAGAGAGAGAGAGAGAGAGAGAGAGAGAGAGAGAGAGAGAGGGGAGAAAGAAGGGCAAGACAAGGAAGTAAATATCGTCTCTGTCGGGTGGAAACCTCATTTCAGGATTCTAATTCAAAAGCATCAAAAGGAGCAGATCTACAAGCTCGAAACACGATTGTGTGACGCTGTATAGTATAGTGAATTCATGTCAATTTGTGTTTTCAGATATTTAACCACTTGAACCGTCCACATACTTAATAAAATTGACCTTTCACTCTGTACTTAGTCTGCTCTTTTTCCCCTCTACACCAAACCTCTTTGCCGAAAATAGCCGATCTACAAGCTCACGAGGCGTTGAGAGAGAGAGAGAGAGAGAGAGAGAGAGAGAGAGAGAGAGAGAGAGAGAGAGAGAGAGAGAGAGAGAGAGAGAGAGAGAGAGCAGGGAACAAACAGTCTTGGGTGGAGGTGGAACACCACTAGTTGTTTAAGCTGCACGCACACATGCATGGAGCATGCAAGTAAGAGTGAGTCTACCTCACGTATCGATCAAAAACAACCTTTCACACCCCTTACCAACACTTACAATAGCGGCCGACTGGAGGCATATCAATCCATACGACGATGCTAAAGTATCTCCATTAATGCAAGTAAATAGAACAAAATTCAATATAATTATATACATAGAGGTTTAATAAATAGGCCCCCCTACATTATTAGAGGTGATCACTCACGTGCACGTGTGTGCACATGTGCATGACGTAGCGTTCCCGCAGTTAAAAAGCTCCTGAAAACAGAAAGAGGAAATCTTGATGTCTCGAGTCGACATCAGGAAATGACAAAGAAAGATGAGGAGGGAGACGGAGTTGAGACAGCAAATGACAGCAAAATGGAGAGGGGGAGAGAGAGACAGACAGACAGACAGACAGACAGACAGACAGACAGACAGACAGACAGACAGACAGACAGAGAGAGTAAGTAATTAACTTACTACAGGAGACAACAATTCAGCAAACATTACATGAAATCCAAAGAAAACGCAAACCATTAAAAACACTGGTCAACAGGTCTCCATCCTCCCCCACCATACACAAAACCCTTCCCCACCACAGCCCATGTTAAATTGAACACCTCAAGATTGTCCAGTGTTATGAGTAGAAGGAAAGATGCAGAGGACAAATTGAAAGCCGGGGGGAAGGGGGGTGGGCATGAACACAGAAGGGGGGGACCATGGCCTCTTAGATCGGACCTCTGACCCCGACCGCAGGTCCCTTCCGATGAGCGGAGATGAAGCAGCGTTGTTCAGGGCGGGCGGACATTTACAGGCGGGCAGGTCAGTCCCGCGGGAAGCAATTTCACGGACACACCGTGTATGTACTGTATACCCACTGACCGCCACAAGAGCTTCCATTTAGCAAACGTGTTCCTCTGGGGGATCACATGACTTCGCCCACCCCTCCCTCCCTTAAACCTCCCAGGTTATGTAGTCTTTTCCCCCTCTCCTCCTTTTTCTTTGTGTTTCTGATTTCAATCAGTGTGCTCTTTGCCGCAGTATATCGCCTCTGTTGGGTGGAAAAAGCCTGAGCTTGTGGATCTGCTACTTTTGATGCTTTTGTGTGACACTGCAGTATGATCAATTAGAGTGTTGATTTACAAAAAAAAAAAAAAGGAAAAAAAGAAAAGGTTAGAATACGGTATGGAGATGAGAGCTTTCTGCCCGACAACAACGATATATTTGGTTTGATTGCGACCGTCAGGTCACAGTTACTATCAAAACCTCCACCGGCTGTCTTTACGTCTGTCCGTCCGTCCGTCAGTCTGTCTATCACGTCAGGTCACACTTTTGCCCTACTCATATCTCCGTCATCGTTGCCACTATCCATGTGAAATTTTCCACACACACTCCTTGCCTGCCAAACCACAACCTTCAGGACCCGCGGACCTCCACGGACCCCCAGGGACCCCCAGGGACCCCCTGCCACCGCCGCCAAATAGTGCAAAAATGACCAAATCAACACCCCAACTGGGCTGCTCACGGGGAATTCCCGGGGACCACCGACTCCTGCTACTCCAACAGTCCTTCACCTTCATTGGTTTAACTTTGCCCCGCCCCCTCCTCTCATTGGCCAAAACTTTATTTGGCTTTACTCATCAACAGTTTGTCGTACAAACTTGTGGGTAGTGTCAATTGACTTGATTAAGAGCCCTTAACCTTAATTGGTTTAACTTTGCCCCGCCCCCTCCTCTGATTGGCCGAAACTTTATTTGGCTTTACTCATCAACCGTTTGTCGTACAAACGTGTGGGTGGTGTCAATTGACTTGATTAAGAGTCCTTCACCTTAATTGGTTTAACTTAGCCCCGCCCCCTCCTCTGATTGGCACAAACTTTATTTGGCTTTACTCATCAACCGTTTGTCGTACACACTTTTGGGTGGTGTCAATTAACTTCATTAAGAGTCCTTCACCTTAATTGGTTTAACTTTGCCCTGCCCCCTCCTCTGACTGGCCGAAACTTTATCTGGCTTTACTCATCAACCATTTGTCGTACAAACTTGTGGGTGGAACCAATGCCGCTTACATGCCTCTTTGTGTATACTGTGACCTGACGGTCGCTTATCTCCCGATTAGGTAGTCTTACTGGTACCTCTCTCTCTTCGTCGCCCTGTCTCTCTCGCTCTCTCGCTCTCTCGCTCTCTCTCTCTCTCTCTCTCTCTCTCTCTGTTCAAAGTCTTTACAGTAATTGTGAGGACCTTTCTGTGATTATAAACATCCAACTACTTTTAAAAGATGCCCCATATTTACATACTAGTCCATATCCAGAAACAATTAGTTGCTTAAAAAAAGAATAAGAAGCTTGTTTTGAATCATAGAATCATTGTTCAGTGTGCATTTATAGGTCAATATTTTACAGTCAATACTGGATGCAATTCATTCATTCATTCATTCATTCATTCATTCATTCATTAATTCAACTAACCAATCATTTCCCTGTATACCAGCATTAATCAGCCACTGGAAATGTGTGGTGTACCTGCAAAAAACATGTGTTTTCACTGTTTGTGAAACGTCCCCATCTACCAAAACTGTAAAAAACACCAAAGCACAGCTAAAGAGTGTTTCTGCAGGAAAACACCACCACACTACTCCAGACAGGGCTGATACCTGGAGGTAAATGTTTGGTAATTAGTTTTCTTTTTGTTTTGTAAAGTATCATACTTTGTCTTTACACTAAATCTATAATGTTTTCTTGTAGTTCAAGCTAGAATATCATCAGATTCATCACTCATCCAGTTTTGTTCTCGTTAAGTGATAATTGCTCCCTGACACGACTCAGAGATAATTACCACATTTCATGAAATTACCCTCTCCTTTTGACTGTCACACTCCCGCTGAGGTTTGCGTCCAAAGGCAACATGATGAAAAGCTGATCGCAATAGGCTCTATGCACAGCAGTTCTCAAACGGTTTTGTGCCACGGACCCCCAAATTGATATATATATTTGGTCGTGGACCCCCATCTGAAAACTGTCGAGATTTTTTTTATTATGCGATGAGTTTGTATATCTGCCATTTTTGACTATTATGTGGTTGAAATATTACTAAGGCTCTTGTTGTATTCTGGTCAAACAGAGTCAGGGGGGTGCTATCAAGCGTAGAACCTTGGGGGACCCCAGTTGTGAACATTACCCCTATAGCTTTTACTGAAAATGTACGCTATGTCCCCAACATTTTTGTGCATGTTGGCACACTGGAAACACTCCAGATTACCCTCATGGTTCATTGAAGGGGTTCCAAACGGCTCCTTTATGGGTATGTAACTCTAAGAGTGTACAAATGGAGAGGGACAGCGAATACACTTTCCGGCACCGGCACCTGCCGCGGCATTGCCAGAAGTGCAGACAACAATGATTCCTTTGCCACGGCAATTATACCTAATCCGTGGCATAGCCGGACAGAGCGGCAGTCGGCCGGCATGGAGCTTGCGTCTGCCGCTGTTGCGGAACCTATCCCCCCCCCCCCCCCCCCACGATGACCACCAGTGGACCAGCTTGTCTATTCCCCCCCCACCCCCACCCCCCAACACCACGACCACTAGTGGTGGGAATTTTCGTTCATTTCCGTGAACCGAATCATCGTTCGTTCGTTCAAAAGATAGATTCGGTCATTATCGTTCAATCGGTCGTTCACAACTTTCGGGAAGGGGGGGGGCTATTGGAGCCGGTGTTGAGCCGGTCGTCACATCATTCTCGTTCAGAGCCGTGACCGATAATCAGTCGAGTTCAGTCAGTCAGTCAGTAAGTCAAGCACAAGCAGTCAAAAACACACCTCTTTCCTCTCTGCCTGACTGTTTCGGTCAGATGACAGACTCTCTCACTCTGCATGCCTGGCCTGCCTGCTGCCTATATTGTGAACGTGACCTGACGAAGATGATGTATTGACATCGAAACGTCGCTTTTCCCTGCAGTGCCCTGCACCCTAAAAGAATAAAAATCGAAGTAGGCTAGGCTTTTTCCACGACTGGTGCACGCACGCATATCAATCAAAAACATTCACACCGTCGCCGCAGGCTCTATCATTATAAAACGGCCAACATCACTCAAAAGCGCAAATTAACATTTCACCCGTTCAGAGAATGAACGATTATCCCTTACCATAGCATCACGTTCACACTTCATGAATTAACATGACACTGGCTCAATGGTCCATTGTATGAGATGAGATGTGTTACTATAGGCTACTTGTAGGATAGATTAATGCCATAGTGTTTTCTATGGCTTATCTTCTAGCATTATTTTGTATAGAATTGTACCGATTTTTTTGTAAACTTAATACAGTAGTCAGTCAGTCAGTCAGTCAGTCAGTCTGCAGTCTCGTAGGGTAGGCTAGTAATCAGGCTAGTAATTAGAACATCCCGTTCAAAGAATGAACGATAACACCCTTTTCACTCGCAGGCAGTCAGTTGGTCTCGGTCAATCAATCATCAGTCACAACTCTTCTCGCGGTCAGAGGCACTCTGCTGCTCCGTAACTGTAGGTCCCTGATTTCTGTTCCACACCCCCACGCACACACAGTCCTGCTTCTCTGAGGGAGAGCCCGCCTCCAGCCCACTACAGTGTCTAATAAGGAAAGAGGAATGGTGGAAAGGAGGGACGGAACGGTCAGTCGGGTCTGTCTTCTCTTGTGAGATTACGTTGAATGAACCGTCTCTCTCCCTCTCTCTCTCGACGCATTTGCAACTGAACGCTGTGAACGGTTGAACGGGTCTTTTCCGGATGGTGACCCGTTCGATCTCGTTCACCATAAAGATCCGTTCATTTGAACGGGTCATTCATGACCGACACATCACTAACGACCACTTGACCACCGAACATAAATAATGTATTACAACAAGTAGTCACATCACGTATGCTTGCTCTCTGCCGGGGACCACAGACACTGCCAGAGGCGCCGGGGACCACCGGCACCGCCGCGTCTGCCAGCACCTGCCGGATCCGCCGGCACCTGCCGGCACCTGCCGGCACCTGCCGGCACCTGCCGGTACCTGCCAGATCCGCCGGTAACTGCCGGATCCGCCAGCACCTGCCGTTACTACGTGTCATCTGTTTGACACCCAACTCTAACCCTTACCCTAAACCTAACCTCCGTGGGGTGAGTCGCTAACCCTCCCGACGCTCCTTTGTCGAAATGGTCGTTCGAAAGAGCGAGATTTCCCCACATAGGTGCCGGCAGATGCCGGCACCTATGTGGGGGGGGGGGGGGGGGGTGGACAAGCTGATCCACTCGTCCACAAGCTGGTCCACTGGTGGTCAGCGTGGGGGGGTATAGGTTCCACAACAGCGGCAGACACCTCCGCAACAGCGGCAGACGCCGCGGATTAAGAATAATTGCAGCGGCATAGGAATCATTGCCGCGACCGGCACTTCTGGCAGTGCTGCGGCAGGTGCCGGTGCCGGAAAGTGTATTGGCTAGGGGGGTCCTTGAAATGAAAAGGTTTGAGAACCACTGTGTGCTACACAAAATGGAACAGAGTTGTAATTACTATCATTGGTAAGACCTGTAAAGGAAGAGGCCCAATTTCATTTCAATATAGCTGCTGTTCATAGAGCCTATTGGATTATCCCACACTTCATCTCGGCAGCATTGCTGATATATACAGCAATTTAACAACTGGAACAGGTTTGTCCAAAAGCAGCTGGCAGAGAGAGAGAGGTACCAAGATGCAGCAGCAGCAAAGCATATGTTGAGATAGCGCTGGCTTTTACAATATAAAACAATATGCTTGTATAGTGGTAAACACCTGCAGACATGCCTCTGGTGGGTACACCACCACCACCACCACTACTACACACAGCCCTATGACTTAGTACAAAACTCAGCCCAAAACTTCCCTCATCCTGAGGCAGATTGTTGAGAAGTATAGAGAGACAACTTGTGGAGAGTTGTCGAGGGAGGGATGTAGAAGAATGAAGAGGCCGATGGGGAAATGCACGCAGCGCAAGTCAGCCGTAACGAGCTCTCGCCTGTCCGATCACAGAAGATTGAATTTTAAGGTGAGATCTCATTATGTACAGGGTTGGGACGGAGGGAGGGAGGGAGGGAGAGAGAGAGAGAGAGAGAGAGAGAGAGAGAGAGAGATCCAACGTCAAGCTGTCAAGTGCACGGTACCAAGTACCAACCCTCACATCGGTAGAATGAACTCTTGGCCAGGTGTAACTGTTGGTCTAATAATCCCGTGTTTCTCAAAATATCTGACAGAACAGACTCTACAAAGGTCTCTCCTAAAGCCCACCCGTCAGGGACCACTTCAAATCAACTTGATTTCACAGCATCCGATTTCTTTTCTGTCCAACCTCAACACATCCTATTTTCTGTTGCTATATATTGTTGCCTATTATTCCATATTATAACTTTTTTTCCCCCGTAAATTAACACCCTACTTGATCATACTACTGCGTCACTTTGATATGAGAGAGCAAAAATAGTAATGGAGACTGTAATATATAAGTTATAGCTTATTTAAGTAGTATGATTGCAAAACAAAGTGCAAGAAATAAAACATGTTGAAGATTCTACCCTTTTTATCATACATTTTCAAAATGTTGAATAAAAAGACCACAATTCCCAAAGCAGTGGAATATTTTAAAGAGTTTGAATGAACCAAAAAATATATACTTTGTTTGTCTCTCCCTGGGAACCCAAGTGGGCGTGTCACTATTCTACAGGTTGGAAGATGCTGATGCGATGGCAAAAGCAAGCAAAACATCATCATAAAAAACAAGAAGAAAAGTGATTGAATTTCCCTCGTTAAATGGACACCTTGACCAGTCCTCATAATGGACACTCCAGCTCCCCAGGAGGCCTCTCTAACCATTCTGATATGGGGGCTCTCAAAACATTTCACTCCCAAGTCCCAATTACAATGGTTCTGCTGGTGCAAAGCAAACCGGTTCACACTGCCGGTTCTGTGACAGCACCAAGGTTCCAAGAATCTAGAACGGAACCAGTTCTAGAAGTTCTTTTGGTGGAAAAAAGGGGCCACACTGTGCGCTTGTAGAACAGCTATTTTGGCTATTCGCTGTATAATGAAGTATAGCTATAGGGCATTGGGGACCACTGAGGACCACTTCACCAAGGCATTGTGTCATTGGCATGTGGCATGTCAGCGTTTTTAACATCATCGCGTTAGCCTTGTGACTGTGAGCTAATCATCATGTTGTATGCAGCCTTGTTGTTTGTTTAGCATAAAGTTGATAACATTGACATATACGGTTGCAACACTTTAGTTGAACTAACAATTTAATTGATAATTTAACAATTTAACATGAATAATCAACCCCTGCTTTGGGCATACTGTGCATCACTACAGGTGAAATTCTAAACTTTGAGAGAGAGAGAGAGAGAGAGAGAGAGAGAGAGAGAGAGAGAGAGAGAGAGAGAGAGAGTGTGTACCTGAGGAATGCAGACTTTATGTTTGGTGTTCTCAACACGTTTTAAAGGACACTGGCGGATTGACACTGATTGACTGACTGCCTCGAGGAGACTTACAAATGGTGCATACTGCATACTGTGTGTTGTGTGTGTGTGTGTGTGTGTGTGTGTGTGTGTGTGTGTGTGTGTGTGTGTGTGTGTGTGTGTGTGTGTGTGCGTGCGTGCGTGCGTGCGTGCGTGCGTGCGTGCGTGCGTGTGTGTGTGCGCGCGCGGGCGCGTGCACTCTTGAGTGTATGCAAGGGTGCGTGCCTGTGTGGGTTTGTGTGTGTGTGTAAGTATGTAAGTATGTTGGTGCAGGGTGTCCATGTACTAACAAGATGACAGACATGTCAGTTTGACAGAAACATCCCATTGGAGTTGTTCTGGCTTCAGAGGGTCTTTCTTGGCATGCTGTCACACTCCATGCACCCTGAGGAGATATTATCTATTACAGGTAGATAGAGGGTAGGAAGGTAGTATACGCACCTTTTTACCATTCTTTACTATTTTGAAAAATATTTTCAAATAGTTCAATCTACAAGCTCACAACAACATGTCGATCGGCTAGTTGAACTATTAAAAACGTTTTTCAAATTATGGATATACGCTTAGGGATAAGGGTTAAGGAGGGTTAGGGTTAGGGTTAGGGTTTTCTTTGTGCTTAGGACCCATATATGGCTGCAGATCCCGATCTGAAAATGTTTTGAGCTAGGGACAGAGAAGATAAACAATACAGATGTACAAGCTCGTAGCACGGCACAAAGTGACCCGCTGTGAGCTTGTATATCTGCTATTTTTGTGGTTAAAATGAGGCTGTATTACTGTAACACATTGAACCCACCCGCCCCCCAAGGTTCTGTAGCCATGGGGCCACAAAAGAATAAATAGTCTATATTCTGATGGTAATCATTGTTATAATGTTTGTTCAGTAACCATGGTCTCCCCAAGAGAAATACATTTTCAGATGGGTTTGCCAATTTCAGAGAGAGAGTACAGGGCAGGCCTATACCCACTTATCAGCTTACATTTGGTACTGTTCCAGTTCCGATTTTGTCTGCTCATTTCTTTGTGTCATCACTTCCAAATTTCACTTGTTTATTCTGTGTCCTGTGTAAGTGCTCTCTCCTGATTGGATGAACGAACGCGCTGTGAGCTTGTAGCTCGGCTTTTGGTGAAAGAATACAGGTCCAGTTGACTAAGTTTAGGGGTCTTCAACAGTTGGTCCGGGACCCCTAGGGGGTCCTCAGAGTTACTACAGGACAGGGGCCTCCAAATCTTTGCGTGATTGGAAAAAAGGGTGGAGGGAGAAAAGAGCAAACCAAGTACAGAGCGAACAGTCAGCGTACATTGACTAAGTATTGAGTGTCGCCGTGGTTAAATGTCTGAAGTAAACAAAAAACATTAATTTACACAACAGTCTATGAAACTATGAAAAAGATTGATCTGTGACAAAGAAAAAAAAACTTGAAGACCCCTGCTCTGGGTTTCAATGGTTAAAAAGTGATTGATTCAACTTCAGTGCGCACAAAGCACTCACTGGGAAGGAACCCGTGCTCTCAGTTCCTCCACATTATCTGCAAACGACAGCACAACACTGGCCCACAATGTTTCGCTGCCCCTGAATGGTGGCGGCTTTATTTACATTTCCGTTGAGTCGAGTTCCGTGGCGTCAAAGCGGATTTAGCCGCTGTCACTTGACAGTGACCCCTGCCGACACCGAGGACAAAGCATTGTGAATTCCTGCGCGAACACCTCCGCTTTTCAATGTGACTCCGCCTGGGGCCGGCGATTAAATAATGGCTCCACCTTGACAGCTCCGTTCCATTAGATTGTCGCTGTTCTGTTTTGCGGAGGATAGGAGGAGGGGTCTTGTTTTGTCCACTAAAAGCCGCGACCCGCTCAGGTATGTCGGCGCTGTCGCAGCAGAAACCTCCCATCTCCATGTTCTAACTTTTTCTCCGTAAATCAACGCCCTGCTTGATCATACTACAGCAACACTCTAAGAGGATAAGAAGGTCGAAACGCGTCGGTTAGCACCACATTTCGAGCTTGTAGATCTGCTATTTTTGCAGTTTAGGAATTTGAATCCTGAAACGTAACAGTTTTGGACATGAGTTCCACAAGTAAACGGATATGTACGCGTGTACATACCCATGGACACACTGCATTCTTTTGTATACTATTTAAATCGTATTGAGATCAAATAAATGCTGCTATTTGTTCCAAAAGCTTTATACTGTATATATATATAAAGACACAATATGACATAGCTCTGTTTACACAATGCTGTATCCCCTCCAACTGTATTATATGTTCCCCATTTTCAACAGCCCATCTTGCCCAGAGCCAGTGGGGCCCAATTAGAAGACAAACTGAAGTTCTGCTGCTGCAGAACGGGGAGGAGGGTGTGTGTGTGTGTGTGTGTGTGTGTGTGTGTGTGTGTGTGTGTGTGTGTGTGTGTGTGTGTGTATGCATGCGTGTGTGTGTGTGTGTGTGTGTGTGTGTGTGTGTGTGAGTGTGACAGACAGACTCCATTTGATTTTATCAGCTGCTTTTCTTCTACAGTAGGCCTACACCTTCATCCTTTCGGGATTTTGTGAGTTGCACGTGTGTACGCAAACCTACGCACGCACTGACGCGCACACGCACACAAACATCTTGTAAACACAGGGTCTCTCCATGGCACAACATATATTCAGATGGGGTCCACAGCCCAATACATATTCATTCTAGAGACGTGCAGCAGAAGTGTCCCTGCAGGACATTATCCACTGATCTAGAGTTCTAGACTAAGCTTTTAGCTTTGCTTCATTGCAATTAATACTCTGCCGTGAATAAACATGCATCCAGCAGCTGTTTTTCTTCTAATGCTGATTGAGTAGGACAGTCTGATGTTTCCAGACGTTTGGGTAATTCTGACAATAAATTGAAAAGGGGGTCCTGGCCCGCTGCACCAGCTCCACAAAATCAATTTAGCTGCGGAGCGTATAACGCGTTACGTTGTCTGCATTTTAAACATGTGCCCAGTAGTCCCTCTCTGTCTGTCTCTGACGTAATAGGCTAGATTGATTGAATAGGTGTATATATACGTCTGCATACTCATACATATCGTCACTCTCGGGCAGAAACCTTGTATCTCCAAGTTTCAAGTTTGTAAGTTTTTCACCAAGCCCTGCTTCATCATACAAGGCTGTTGCACAAAAATAGTGAAAACAGCCGATCTACAAGCACACAACGCCTCGCGGTGCGACGCGTTGTGTGCTTGTAGATCTGCTATTTTCACTAGTTTAGTTCATTTTTAAAACGATAAATACAAAACGGACGGTCTTGGACATAAAAGGTTTTCAACTGACAACGACGATATTCATATTTGTTTAAGGGTGTCTTCATTGTGATGTTACTCTTCTGTACCTACTGTATGCTGTACTTCCATGCCCTGTATCTGTAACTTTTCCATCCATCCATCCATCCATCCATCCATCCACAGACACACACATGCACTGACACAGGTGACTTCCATAAATGTGCACGCTCACACACAAGGTCCGCTGAAGCAGAAGGGCCAGTATAGGGACATGGCAATGATGGCATTAACTACTGTACTTTGGCGTACATTCAAAATCTATCATAAAAAAATCACAATATTCTTAATGTATTTACACTCTTTGCATGCTTCCAGGGCTCATTTCCACAGATTTGTGTAGCCTATCCTCTCTTAGTTGCCACTGTCTAAGGCGCTTTACAGAGATTGTGCATTACATTCACCCATTCACACACCGATGGCGGAGGAAACCATTCAATGCACCAACCTGCTCATCAGGAGCAATTAGCGGTTTAGTGTCTTACTCAAGGACACTTCGACACTAACCCTGGGGGAGCCGGGGATCGAACCGGGATACCCAAGCGGCCTCTCTACCCCTGGACTGCTGCCCACTATGCTGACCTTTTAACCACTTAGCCTATCTCGCGCGCCGCGACTACCACTATATTTCCAAGCAACTTTACATTAAAAAAATCACACCCGTGTGAACTGAGCGGTGGTTGTGTGTGTGTGTGTGTGTGTGTGTGTGTGCGCGCGTGCGTGTGTGTGTGCGTGTGTGTGTGTGAGAGAGAGAGAGAGAGAGAGAATATTGCAGTTGATGCTCAGACTAGACTCAAGAGCACCCTCTCTGGTCACTGAGTGGTAGTTCAGGCTACATACACACATACATACACGGATACATACACGGATACACACACGGCCATGCTATGGAGCGGTCTACCACCGCTCAAAAAACAAGCCCAAAGTCCCTTTTAATAAGCAGACCTGGCAAGACTGTCCTCACCCCAGCCGACAGTGAGCTAATAGCTCTCTGAGGAAGCAGCTAATTAGCCTCACAACTGTCAGTGCTACAGCTCTAGTGTTAGTCCCTCTGCTACCTCTGAAGTTATGACCACTGTTCCAGTGAGTGCTGAGGGGAGCCAGTCAACCAGACAGCCCCATGCACGCCTTGTTCTCACAGGTACAGAGCGGCACAGGGAGAAGGGACATCTCAGAGAAAGCTGGTCTGTTCCACCCCACTGGTTCAACGTGTCAAACAAGAGCAGTGTTGTATTGGTTGTGTCACGCGCGCACACGCTGTCCCATATCTTTTTGATCAGTAGCACGCGCACGGCGCACGGACATGCATCGATGTAAAAGAACGTCAACCTAACAGGGTGATAGAGCAGATGCAGACTGACATTTGTGTCAAATGTAGCTCATGGTAAAATGAAGTGTGGAGATGCTAAAAGGCTTCCAGCTAATCTGAAATATTTAACATTCTTTTGGTGATATTGTTGTCAAAAGATGTAAAGTAAGCTAATTTAACTAAAACATACCCTATTCTCTAGTCTACAGTATGTATTATGGCTTCAAACTGGTTTGGTTGATTGAATACTTTATTAGTCAGAAATGAGGTAGAGCAAGTAAGACATTAAAGATAAAAAGGATCACACAAAAAAAAGTCCTGGGGACTTGTTTCCATTGTGGTCCTATGTCTTCAATTCATCAACAGAGAATAATAAATGTACACAATAACACATGTCATCAACAAATACAAACACTATTATGGGCAAAAAAGATGGGAAATTTACATATACAGTACCTACCCTAATGACGTCTATGTTTTTTCAGACCAATTTTGAAAGAAACCAGTGTTACACATCCTTTAATGGATGGTGTCAAGACATTCCATATTCTGGTGGCAGAGAAGTAGAATGAGAATGTTCCCATGTTTGTTATAAATGTGGTTGGTACCAGCAAAGGTCAAGCACTTGCATTCTCCTACCTGGCCAATGGGGCAATAATAGTATACACGTTTGATTTTATTGGAACATCAAGACACATCTCAATTGTGTAAGGTGGTCATAAAACCCAGTTTATCAGTTTACAATCTGTCTTAAGTAAGTCTTTTTAACGTCTTGACGTTCCAATAAAATCTAACGTGTATAATATTATTGCCCCATTGGCCAGGTAGGAGAATGCAAGTGCTTGACCTACGCTGGTACCACCCATGGGTGCATCCCCCCATTTCGACATGCTGCCATTCAGACATCTCCCCATTCCGACACTAACCCTACACCTAACCATAACCTCTATGGAAGTGCTGCCATGGAGAGTGCCCCCGCGTTACATCTACATACATCTACAAAGCTCATGATGTAATTCTGACATTGAATGGTCATGATCCCCAGAATAACAACATTTTACAAGCTATTGTAACCCAGGTCTGTCCAGAAATCCACAGATGGTTTGCTTAATTCAAATAAAAAAACGTACAAGCCGATTCATTTGATTTTACAATGTGTGATGTTTGATGATGAATTTTATGCATACAGTAGGACAAGATCAGGGACATATTTAAACAAAGAACAGCTTGTGTCCCTGACAGCATGACAGCTATGTGGTTAATGAGGGCTTTATTGGATTATTTGATTCACACAAAGCCGATGCCTGCACCCATTGTCACTGCATTAATTTACACCCTGATCTCCAGTAACATTAAACAGAGTATGTGCCGGGCCTCAACTACTTCTGGCCATTTAAATAGAGTTGCGGCAACTCCTATTCATGGGTTGCATTTGTAGTCCTACACCAGCCATTTTGAGGACCAACACAGGTGTTTTGATTAACGTAGAACATTGGTTCTATGCCAATCAGACAAATTGAACACCTGTGTTGGTTCTTTAGGACTACAAATGCAACCCATGAATAGTCTGGCAAGTGAACCAGTAGGATACAGCAGCAGTGGCAACACACAGAAATGTGTGTGGGGAGGAATTCATTGTCATAACAACGAAATTGGGGAGAAACAGAAAAAAAAAATGATTTAGTGTAAGAAGCAACACATCTAGTGCAGCAATATCCTAAATAAAAAATGAAACTGTCCCGGGCAATCATAGCCCAACACGGTCCGATGCAACGGACAGTGCAAATGGGAACAGGGAAGTCAATCATAGAAAACGATGCTGTTCCTTCCTCTAATGACATACTCTGTAACTAAATGAAGAACTACATGATGAAACTGGCAGGAAAGCCAGGGGCATTTTGACAGTCCTTGACAAATTTAGCACATTCCTTGGCCTACAGCCTCACCAATTGAACAGCTATCTAGGACAGTGGTTCCGAAACTGGGGGGGGGGGGGGGGGGGGGGGGGTCCCCAAATTATGGCATAATTGGAATAATTGTTTCCATGCTGAAAAATGTTCAGATAATTTCAAATGTTTTCAAGAAGAGGCGTTGTGAGCATATAGCGTAGATCGGCTATTATTGCTATTATTTTATGTCAGTATATTTCTTTTCTTTTTTATTATAGTTATTTATCATAATCTGCCCTGTGCAACTTTTGTTTACAATGCATAAAAGGCAAACACAACAAAGGCTGATAGGAGACTATGGTTTGAAGTTCTTAGACTTCGTTGGTGAAATGGATCAGTGTTTTTGAGGGCGGCTGACTTGCTGGATGTCTGATTGTAACGTGCCATGACATTGACCCTGCCGGTGCACATTATTGTGAACCCTATAACCTGCACCCTATAGGCAGGCCTACCAACATTTTTCGGAATATTAGGGTTTCGGAACAATGGGATGTCAGAACCAATGGACCCTGATTGGTCCCTGACCAACCAAACCGCAGGCTCCTGACGGCCTGGCTCTGCCTCCTGCTGGTTGCTTATGCTGAGTTTGCTAAATGTGGAGAAAATATAAAGCTAGACTGCACCCCCCAAGATGTTCCTTTTGACTGAGGGCCAAGTTTAAAATGAGAACAGTGAATATCAATACGAGGCAAGTGAAAAACACATTTTGGTAGTGGATGGAGAGAGAGGATTGTTGTCCAAACAAGCAACGGCAAACAATGGGCGCGAAGAGGGGCAGGACCACGGGTGGCGGGGCTTGACAAGGGTCAACTGGCGGGCTCCGTTGTATAACGGTGGCTGAAGGGAGGATGGGCATTTTCTCCCGTTCCTGTGTCACTTTAACAAGAAGAATTTGGACTTCACAGATCAACATTCTGCCATCTGCGATCCCAAACGTCATCCCAAATGGCATCTGCAAAAAATCCCACTGCCAGCAAATGTACACAAGCTGATAGGAATTGTTTTGTACAATTCCTGTGTCAAACTGTTGGTGCTGAGAGGTCATTCTCAGTCCTTTATCGTATGAAGTCTGGGAGTTCACATTAGTCTTTTCACATTCTGCCCATGCTCTCTCACTCTCTTTCTCTCTTCCCCCCTCTCTCTCTCTCACAAACACATTTTTTTCCCTCCCTCACAAACTTTGACTAGAACAGATGGCCAGTTTCACAGCCGTGTTTGTGAACTCCAGCACTGGGTCAATCAAAGTGTTTTATGGGACGAAGGAGGTGGAGGATGAGATGGGCAGACGGGGACACTCAGAAATGGACCAGGTTATGTGTCCTCCACTGTCCAAATGACCTGGGTGTTGTTCTGTTAATCACAGGTTTTACCGTACCCAATTCACTTTTATTACCCCCACCAACACAGTTGGACCGGGGTTATGTTTTTTGGCACCATGTCTGTCTCGTCTTGTCTGTCTGTCTGTCTGTGAACTAATTTATCGTCGCTGAAAGGGCAGAAACCTCTTAATTCTCTTATCATTGCGACCGTCAGGTCGCAGTTACTATCAAAACCTCCACCGGCTGTCAGTCTGTCAGTCTGTCTGTCTGTCAGTCAGACTGTCCGTCACATCACGTCACGTCACACTTGCTCTACTCATATCTCCGCCACCGTTGTCCCTATCCATGCCAAACTTTGCACACACACTCCTTGGCTGCCAAACCACAAACTAATTTCTCACATGGCCCTCTTCTAGCGCCACCATGAGGCTGATTCTTGCAAAACACATTTTTGGCACTGCTCCTACAGATTTTGCCCTAAAATCACGCAAAGCGGTACACAGTATCTCTAAAGTCATGTCATCAACGTGGATCTGTCCCATTTCCCATATTCCCTCCTGATTGGCTACCATTGCCTTCTAAAATTAGTGTATCGGACCTGACAGTCGCTTATCTCCCGATTAGGGAGTCTTACTGATATTTTTTCCATTCTTTTTTTCTCGTAAATTAATGTATCACACAAAAGCATCAAAAGTAGCAGATCCACAAGCTCGAAACGCAGCACAAAGCGAAGCGTTGTAGATCTAGTACTTTTGCTCTTTTTTTAAGTAGAATCCTGCAAAAGTAACAGTTTTTGACATTTTCCACCAGAAAGAGACGTTATTTCATACTGTACATCTTGGCCAAAAGGAGGCATGTTGAGGAGGTGCATAGCTTCCCCATAACAAGGCATGAAACCTTATTTTAAATACATTTGTGTATACAGCTCTAGTGCTGTATCTGTACTGTATGTGTTTCATTTGAAAACCAAAACATTGCTGCCCTTATTTGGAAATAGCAATAGAGATTGGAGAGTCTCATCCCCGCTCTTTCGTATGGCAGATATAGGTCAGGCATAATCCTGGTCATTTATCCTTCCAGAGAAAATTGTTAATTAAAAAATAAATATAGAAATGCAGGCAAGGCTCATTTAAATAATATTAATACAGCCAATTAACGATACGGCGAACGATGTCTATCTAGATTCTGTAACCGAGGCTCTAATTGGGTCATCATGCATGCAATGGAACTAAATCCTCTATATTTGGACTTACATTTATTCCTAGATGTAAACCTTGTGGTGAATTGTGGAATATGGTTCTAACACTACTCTCTCACCCATGGTCATGAATGGAGTCTTGACAAGGAAGGGGTTCGCAGATACAGGCGGCAAATGGGTTTTCTCAACAGCCACACTCCTGAGTAAAAAACAACATCATTTTGGCATTTCCGAGATATTGCAATCTTTCTTTCTCCCTTAGGGATAAGTTGAGTCATCCGAGCGCTCGTTTGGCGCTGTGGTAAAGTGCCAGCCCACTACCACGGAGGTTGTGGGTTCGAATCCATCGCGGTGCATCCGGCTTTATTGAGCTTCTACACTACAGTAACACAATTGTCCCGTGTTCACCCTCCCCTCCTCCGCAGGAATGATAATGGTCACTGCACAATATTCCTACAGGCTGGAGGAGCGGCAGAAAGGAGAGTTGGGTGGGAGGAGTAGGCTCTATGTCCTCCCCGTGGGGGGCTCCTCACTGGCAGGTGAGTCCGTATGGCAGTGACAACACAGAAATGTGTGTGGGGAGGAATCAAATGGCATAACCATTAGAGCCACTGGTCCTTTGCGTAGGAAAGGAGCCACTCGTAGTGGTTGGGTCATCCAGTAGGGATACCTCATGGTCGCCTCCCCAGGGAGGTTTTCCCTGCACGTCCAGTTGGTGGGAGGCCACAGGGCAGACAGAGGACCAGGTGGAGGGATTATATCTTCACCCTGGCCAGGTAACGTATCAATATCTTCCCAGTCAGAGCTGGTTAATGTGGCCAGGGAAAGGCTAACGTCCCTGCGGTCCCCTGCTGGAAGTGCTCTCCTTGCGATTAGACTTTGGATAAGCGGATGAAGATGGATCGACGGAACAGGTGGGAGTGAATCTTTGCTCACCTTGCATCCTGAAAACGTGTTTGTGACTGAAAGGTTCAATTCCCCGGGTGAGGAAGTGAATGGCTACCACTTACCCTTCCCCCGACACAGCTGAAATGCCCTTGAGCAAGGCACCGAAACCCCAAACTGCTCCAGTGGAGCTGCTCAGTGGACAATAAGATGTACTGGGCAGCTCCCAGGTTTTATAGTGTGTTTGAGTGTGAAGCAGGGCGTTCTTGAAAAAAAAAAAAAAAAAAAAAAATTTTTAGGAAGCAACACTGATTATGAATCAGTTTCATCTGCTGTTGTGCAAATGGAAAAGACAACAGGTGAAAATGAGGCAATTTGCAAGACAACCCCTAAAAAAGGAATGGTTTTGCAGGTGGTGGCCACAGACCATTTGCCTGTCCTCATCCTTTCTGGCAGATTTTTGGTTAGTTTTGGATTTTGCCAGTGCCCTGACCGCTAAAGGTAGCATGAGGCGGTATCTGCAACCCACAGAAGTTGCTCAGGTAGTGCTGCTCATCCAGGATGGCACATCAATGCGCACTGTGGCAAGAAGGTTTGCTGTGTCTCCCAGCACAGTGTCCAGAGCATGGAGGCGATACCAGGAGACAGGCCAGTACACCAGGAGACGTGGAGGGGGCCGTAGGAGGACAACAACCCAGCCGGAGGACCGCTATCTGGTCCTTTGTGCAAGGAGGAACAGGAGGAGCACTGCCAGAGCCCTACAAAACGACCTTCAGCAGGCCACTAATGTGAATGTT
Organism: Nannobrachium achirus; assembly: GCF_963921795.1. Taxonomy (NCBI): domain Eukaryota; kingdom Metazoa; phylum Chordata; class Actinopteri; order Myctophiformes; family Myctophidae; genus Nannobrachium; species Nannobrachium achirus. Next base: position 41,560,064 of record NC_137810.1, read on the forward strand.
TCTGCTCAAACTGTGAGAAACAGACTCCATGATGGTGTTATGAGGGCCCGACGTCCACAAGTGGGGCCTGTGCTCACAGCCCAACACCGTGCAGCCCGATTGACATTTGCCAGAGAACACATATGGACTGGCAGGTCTATGTTGGGTTTTTTGGGTGTTCCCTTTATTTTTTTGAGCAGTGTATATATATATATAATTTGTTCTCAGTGTAAATAAAGGTAAAAAAAATAAAAAAAATAAACAAAAAACACTCACCTTGTGCTGCTGGTGGAAGTCACAAGTGGAAGACGCAGAAAACAGATCCATATGAAAACAGATCCATTGTGGCAAACCCGATGGGCATTAGCCGAAATTAGAATTAGTATCCTGAAAACACACCAAAGCATGTGATATAATAGGAGGACTGGCAGGGGATCACTAAGACAAATGTTTCAGCTTCAGTACTATGGTCAGCATAAAGAACTATGTAGGTGATTCTCAATGCCACCACCATTGTGACGACTTAATTTTACTTCTTAACACAATTAGTGCCTCTTAATCTGAAGGTTTGCTTGGTGCCTCGGTGCCACGCCGTTTCCTCCATAGGCCTCCGCTATTATTTTGAAGGGCTGGAAGGGGGTTGTTTTTGTTTTTTTGGATTATCACTTGACGGCAACGATTACGTCATCTAGTCACATGACAGTGTGGGACAAGAAGAGGAAGATGGCTGCGCCCTGCCTTGTGCCTTGTTTACATTTAGATCTGCTGCAAAATGTCTCAAAATGGCTATTTTGTTTAAACTAGCCCTTACCCGTTCAAAGATATGAGCTCCAAAATGATGTGCAGTGTGTGGGTTATGGGATGTGCACTGTGCATACAGTATATGAGGGATGGAAAGTAACTTTAACTGGTGCTTGCATGATAATATGTAGGAGCATCAATGTAAGAAATACCCGTTTCGTTTAATGGCTAACCACCCCCCCCCCCCCCCCCCCCCCCCCCCCCCGCCCGCCCGCCCGCCCGCCCGCTTGCCTGCCCGCCTGCCTGCACACACACACACACACACTCCCCCCCCCCCGTGTGTGTGTGTGTGTGTGTGGGTTTGTGTGTGATTGTGCATGGCCTGAACAACAGCGCCCCTCCCTTAACATGTGTGGTCACAAAAGGTACTGTAGGCTAAATAGATATAGATACACCATAAAAATGCTATTATACAGCATACGATTTGTGAAAGTGACAAACGGGCTTCACAGTTATGTCAGGTGTGTTCATATGCTGATGGTGATGCGATTTCAGATCAATTGCTCCAGCCACCGAGGAGAAACGCTGTTTCATACAGACAGACACTCACTCACTCAGACAGACATTCGCAAAATTATAGTATAGATGAAGTTTCTTTATGGGCCTCTCCATTGACTTAACATTGAGGAGCTTCACTTCGCGTGCACGCCCAACGTGCGTTGTAAACAAATCGCCGACATTACCGATGCGGGCGGGACCGGAGCGACATTAAGTAAGTAATAATATCTTTACTGTATATACAGTAAGATTCACAGTCCTCACCGTCAACGGCGCCATGGTATTAACCCTTTCAATGACGGTGAGGACTGTCAACGGCAGCAGAACAGTTAACATCCCAAGGGCGCACGCTTGGCAAATCCTCTTTTTTCTTTTAATGCCCCAGACTCCACATTTGTGGGTCACGGACACATTTTTATTGGTCCCTTATTTTAGTTTCCTAAACATTTTTGAATAAAAAATCAAATACAATCTAAGAAATTCCATACATTAGAACACAAATGTTGAAGAAGTAGTGAAAATAGCCGATCTACAAGCTCACAAGCGACACATTGTGAGCTTGTAGATCTGCTATTTTCACTAGTTTGGGTCCCGGGCGAAAGTCTAATTTCTCTTTTGGGTCTCGAGCTAAAACGTTTGGGAACCACTGCCCTATGTGATGCTCCCACTATATTCTATGGAGTTGTCATGGGTGGGGGCAGTCCTACATTCCTGCTTAATGGCTCATTGGAGGCCACCTGGGCCCGGTGCCCTCAGGAACCTACAAGTCCAGCCCATGTTCATTGTACTCTGGAGAGAGATCCAGAAAATACCTGCTGTCAGCCTCCATTCAGCTCTCCATGTGCTTTTGTTACTTTAGGTTTTGACTTTACTTTCCATCCACACACCTTGCATTACTCCATGTTCCACTCATGCATACATTTGCACACACTCCTGATTTACCGAATCCTAGCATTTTTATGTCACTCTTCCTGTCTATGTCTGTTCCATTGCCTGCTGCTGCGTTTTATATTGTTCACTCACTGGTCGTTACTGTAAATGGTAACCTCCTTTCGAGCATTTAAATATAAAGGTTTAAAATTACTTTAAATACCTCCAGTTACTGGTTGGATTCTGATGCCAATCACAATTGACTCATAAGGAAGTGTGCCAGGTCCCTTCAAACCTCCCAGATTCTGGTCTGTACACACTGTCAAATTGTCAAATTCAAATGTTGACTCAATTAAGTACCCTGCTTTAACACAAAATCTACCTCCTGGAAAAGTATAGTAACGGTGTTGAAGTGGAATGAATAAGAATGGCCACTCCTGTGGAGAGTAATTGGCTGTCGTTCATGCCACTAATGGATATGCTATATCAGATTTTAGATTGGTCTGAAGTGAGGTTTGATTTTGAATTCGGCCAGCTCTGAGGCAGAGAACTAAAAAATAAGCATTTTGTGAAAAGGAAGTTTTTCAGGCACTTTTTAGTGGAGGATTTAACTTAATACTACAAAATGTGATTGAAGCATTGGACATTTCGACTAATGGATATGCCGTCAGCTTTTGGATTTGTCCTAAATGGACCCAAAGTCTATAAAGCATTTGATTTGAATGGGACTTTCATCAACAGTCAGGTTTTAGTGCAGGTCCAGACACTTATCCATTTCACTATCGTCTCTGTCTGCTGGAAACCTCATTATGTCCAAAACTGTTACTTTTCACGATTCAAATTCAAAAGTAGCAGATCTACAAGCTAAAAAAACATTGCTTCGTGCTGTGTTTTTAGAGCTTGTGGATCTGCTACTTTTGATGCTTTTGTGTGATGCTTTTTATACACACACACACACACGCACGCACGCACGCACGCACACACACACACACACACACACACACGGGCACTGCACACATACACACACACACACTCTATCTGTACTTTCATTTTGTCCCCAGTGAAATCCCAAAACTTCATGACGTTTTCTGTTTTCCAAATGACATCCACATTGTAGTGTGTGTGTGGCGTAGAGATAGCAAAGGCATCAATGTGCTTCATAGGAATACATTGCCATGTAAAGTGTCAGTCACCGCGTTTTCCAACCAGCCATACACTGATCTGTATTCAGCTGATGCCTGTGGTTTTGCTGCTCTTTATGTGAAGATGACTGCTTGACTGATGTGAGACGTCTGGGTGTATGGCGTTGCTCTCATCTCCATACAGCTCTGTGTGTCTCTAGCAGGTGATTACCTGTCCTGCTCACCTCGTTTCTCCTCTCTCTCCCTCTTTCTTCCCTTTCCGCCTGTCTCTCTGTCTGTCTCTGTCTTTATGTCTTGCTTTAGGCAGTACAAAGGTCTGTGCTGGCCTCTCCCTCACTTATACTTTCTTTCCTTCCTAGCGGTGGAAAGTCACTGAGTACATTTACTCAAGCACTGTAGGCCGGGTCCACCTATATGTACAGTTTTGAGGTACTTTGGCTTTACTACTCCACTACATCTCGGAGGCAAATGTTGTACTTAAATGTAGTAGTCACTTTGCAGATTTAGATTATAGAGGGTGTGCACGTGACATCATCATCATTCCCGGAAGTTATGCGGGAACGCCTACTGAGTGGCAAAAAACGACTTTCTGGCTTGACAGCCCATACATCCAGTCCTATCTGACTGCATTAAACGACATTAAACAACATTAAACTTACTATGCCACTCGATGTGCCACTCGATTTCCCATTCACTTAATGCATGCAGTGTGCATACCCTCTATTAAAGCCCTCCCTCATCATATAAGACTGTAGCACAAAACTAGTGAAAAAATAGCAGATCTACAAGTACACAACACCTAGTTTAAATCATTTTTTAAAGGATAAATACAAAACATATGGTTTTCCACCCGTCAACAACGATATTCTACTTCACTTGTGGGAACATCTGCATGGCCCTCACAAGCATAGTAATGCAAGCCACACACACACACACACGCGCACACACACACACACACACACACACACACACACACACACACACACACACACACACACACACACACACACACACACACACACACACACACACACACACACACACACACACACACACTCACTAATGGTCAGAGCTTAGTAAGCTCCTGTAACAGAACAAACATTGTCCTTTAGAAGACAGTCACAACGGTATGCGCTGCCCCCAGCATTAGGACTATTATTTTAATGAGCTCCCCCTGTTTTCCCAAGCGCTAAGGTTGCATTAATGATAACACGCGTCGCGCCTCGCCGTACGGCTGGCTCACGGAGGAGAGAAAATGGATTTCAAGGTGGCGTTTGTTTAACCCATGTTGGGATAACCATCAGCGATATGTAAGCGAGATGAACACGTGTTGTGATTTCTGAATGCTTCTGTATGGCGGGCCCAGGGGTGTCACACCACATTCTGGGCCCTGGGTACAAGGATTCACTGCTGTCCCCCCATGAATGTTCTTTATAGGGGGAGGGGGTTTAACCCATTTGGACTGAGAACACATTATATATGCAATATTTTGTGCATTAACTATTGAAGAAATAGCAGATATATACAAGTCACAAGTCAAATCCTTCTATGTTTCTCTGTCAGTGGTGCTCAAACTTTTTCATGTGAAGGACCCCCAAAATTATATGTCTTTTTGTATTAAAAAATACGTATTCAAAGATTTTCACACACTTTCACGACTTTTCAAAAACAGCAGATCTACAAGCTCGCAGCGCTCACAGCCGCTGTGAGCTTGTATCTCTGCCATTTTTCAATAGCTAAAGTATAAAATAATTAAGGCCCCTCCACCTTGGGCCCTAGTAACTCAGTGGCGATATTAAAGTGAGATTAACACGTGTTGTGATTTCTGATTGCTTCTGTATGGCAGGCCGTCTGTCCCTTCATTACACCTCCACCAGAACAACAACACGCTATAACCTGCAGAGACACGCTGCATAATGCGCTCTGCCGTTACTCTTTATTGTCCCTCAGAAATGTTAAGCACCAATCTGTATGCAAATTGGCTTCTCTTTGATCTCAATTAATTGATCCTTGTTTGAAGAGCAAATACGGACAGAGAGCTCGCTGTAGCCAGCCACTTTCAATCTGGCGTCCCTATTTTGGGTTTGTCGTTACGGGCGGAAACATTTACACAAATAAAAATGTCATAAAAGTTTTCACAATTCTGTTGCGATGCGACGCGTTGTGATCTTCGAGATCTGCCATCTTCACTGTTTGCTGTAGCCTACGATAAATATAACCCTGCAAGCCAAATGACGTCATGATGATGTATATGATAATGCCATATGATAACGGATGATCTTGACGTCATTACCAGGACGTCATATAGACTTTTTTGTTAGACAGGATTATTGCTATTGTTTGTAATGTTTGTTGAAATATGAGCATGTAAGGTTATATTCTGGGACATATCTGACTACTTATTTATCTGGCCTCGATCGGACGCTCTCTGATTAATCCAGGACATCTGTTTTCATGGGCAGGATTTATGTTGGTTGAAATCAGGTGATATTCTTGGCCAGATCTGACTAGTCATCGACTTAATCTGGCCCCAATCGAGACGTCACTGATTGGTCTGGTCCAGGTCCTGACCGTGCTTGCTGGGAAAGCTTGTGGTTATGTGGTTATTTCTCAGATTTACCGTAGATCATACCGTCAACATGAGAGATATATGTCTTTGACTCCTTGACACGGGGAGCAAAGGGGGGGAGTCTGCTTCCAACTAAAGTTATCTCACACCACACCCACACACCCACACACAGTTCCCTGTGTGTGTGTCCAGCCAAGGAAGTGATATATCGTTGCTGTCGAGGCAGAAACATCTTATCTCCATATTTTAACCGCTTGTGTTGCTTCGTAAATTAACGCCCTACTTGATATCATACTGCAGTGCAGGGACGTGCAGAGAATGTTAGAGAGGCAGGGGCTGACATTTCTAAAAGGGCCTTTTTGTGAAAATATTGAAAATAGCAGACCTCCAAGCTCACAACACGTCACGCTGCGACGCGTTGTGAGCTTGGAGGACGGCTATTTTCATTACTTGATACCACACTAAACTAAGCATAAAAAAGGCAATGTGGCGTACAGCATGGATTTCTGCACAGAGAGGGCAATTCTTTCAACATAAGATGCTGTATTCAAGTTCCGGAGAGTTTGGACAAGGCAATTCTCCTGAATGCTGCCTTCAGGTAAGGCATGGAAAGAGGGCATTTTCATTTCTTTCACCATAGTAAAAACTGCATTCATTGTCTGGAGAGAGGGCACTTTTTTACGGACAGATAAAAGGGCAGGGGCTCAAGCCACAGCGTCACACGAAAGCATCAAAAGTAGCAGATCCACAAGCTCGAAACGCAGCTTGTCGATCTGCTACTTTTGCTGTTTCCGAATCCTGAAAGTAACAGTTTTGTTCATTATGAGGTTTCCACCCTACAGAGATGATGTGAGGGAAAAGGAGGAGGAGGGAATCATGGAAAGGGAGGAAGATGCAGGGAGGACTGGACGGACGCGGCAGCCGCCAAGGTCCAGGTTCAGTGCCTCTGCTGTTTGACTTGGCCCGCCGACGGGAACATCGTAAAAGGCTAAAACCTGTAGAAGAACGCTGTATTACTAGCGCTATTATCACCGTCTCCGAAACTCACTCCCCCGCCGCGAAGCTGTCCAAACATCTTGTTGAAAATATGCTGTTTTTTTACAAGTCAGATGTGATTTTTGGCGCATCTGAGCACATTGCATTCTTGCTGCAATTTTTCTTTTCCAGCAGAGAAAGTAAAACTGCATGTTGTCGTTGCTATTATACAGAAGAAATGTAAAGATAATCTATTGAGACATTTACGTAGGTTTATGTAAGTTACGTATATTTTTTATCTTACAGTACTTAAGAGAAATCCAAGAAACTTTTTTCAAACTATACACGTATGTCTCTCATCTGAACTGCCGATATCTGTAGATATCCGGAAACCATGTGTAAAGTACAGTATGTGTACAGCATGTGCTTGTACATACATCACAGACAGAATGTCAATGTTTCAACATAACATTTGTTCTAAGCCCCAGTATTTCGACGCAGGTGAATGTTAACCTGGTGAAATGCTAACCTGCCGACGCTGGTGAGTATAGCTAACCTGCCGACGCTGGTGCGTAGCTAACCTGCTGACACTGGTGAATGTTAACCTCTCTGCCTAAACCTAACCCAAACCTCAGTAACCCAGACGCTGGTGAGTAGGTAACCTGCCAACGCTGGTGACCCTCCCGTAGTCGTTATGACACGTAGAAATAGCAAGATTTCACCGGACAGAATGGCCCATACAAAGAGATATGCACGTGTGTCATGTTTGCACTGCTCACTTCGCACAGATGTGACTTTGTTTGCCCTTGCCCCCCCCCCCCCCCCCTTTCTTCCCTTTCTCTTATGGAAATAACAACAATGATGGAGCCTTTACAGAGAACTAATTTGTGTAGATCTTTTGCAAAACAAAATCCTATAGAATAGCATTATCTTTCTGTTGAACAACTGCTAAATCAGTGCAATAGTGTAGCATTTAATTAGTTCAAAAGAATGAGCTATAGTCGAAAAGGAGATCTTTCATTTTGCCCACATATCCCTGTAGACTGACAGAGAGCCATGAACTCACTAGACTTACTACAAGCGTCCAGGGGGTACTATTAAAAACAAACCCTTATTGCCTGCCAGGTAGCTCTCATGCTCCAGGTTGTGTGGCAGGTGTCAAGTAATATATCGTAGCTGTCGGGCAGAAACCTCTTATCTCCATATTTTAAAATGTTGTGTTTTTTTTCGGTGTGTAAATTAGCACCCTGCTTGATCATACAGCGTCACACACAAGCATCAAAAGTAGCAGATCCGCAAGCTCAAAACTCGGCGCAAAGTGACGCATTTTGAGCTTGTCGAACTGCTACTTTTGCTGTCTTTGAATTTGAATACTGAAAAGTAATAGTTTTGGACATATATGCGGTTTCCCGCCCGACAGAGACTATATTCAAAGTTGCTCATTTAGAGGAACGGTGAATCCTGTTGAGTTTCAATGCCTCCCAGTTGGGGAGTAAATCTTGGGGATGTCATCTTTCAGTATGCAAATTTATGTGTCCCTGCCGGCACTTTAAGCCCTGGTGTGTTCGCAGTGGGCTCAGTGTAAAGAACGGAACGGCTGCCTGTCTGGCAACCGGAAGGTCCCCGTTTCAGTCCTCGACCCCCTCCGACTGTGTCAAATGTCTCTTTTCCACTTTTAAGGTAAACACTTAACAGTTTGGGGTCTGCGGCCAAATACATATCAATTTGGGGGTCCTTGGCACAAAACGTTTGAGAACTACTTGTTGTATGGAAACACATCCAGAATGTGTGAAATGTGTTTCATGGCACAGCATGTAGGTTTAGTAGTGTCCTTGAGCGGCACACTGAATCCTAACCGCTCCCGATGAGCAGGTCGGCAACGGTGCTTTGCATGGTTGCCTCTCTGCCATCGCTGTGTGAATGGATGAATCTGAATGTAACCGTGCAGCATTGTAAAGCTCGTTGGATAAAGAGCGCTATAGAAATGCAGTCCATTTAGTGTCCCCTTTTTCTCCAGTAAAGCCTGAGTGTCTTGGCTTGGCACTGATAGCAACATTGTCCTGCGGCAGGGAGCACACACAGACGCTCAACTTTGTAACAAAAAATCCTTTAAAAACATGTCCTTGATCCTGACAGCAGTGTGTGTATAAGCACTCTGCTGAGGCGTCTTTAGAAACCACACAGACAGGCTCTGTCGCAAGCAATGTTACACCTGAGAGTTTAGCCCAAAACACTTTGGAGTCCTTATGCAATTGGCTGCCACTTATCATCATTGGGTGAGTCTCCAAGTTTTTATCCACGGGACAGCTAGGGGGTAAGGGCTGCATGCAGGTCTGCTGCACAGCTACAGGTATAGGCCACTGCTCTATTTTACAACCGAGGTTCTCTCCTCTTCCTTTTTCCCCTCACGATGAATAAACTAAAAGAAAAGACTGGGCTTGTTGCTGGTAGCAAGTGAATCCAACTTGATCTCTGGTGTGTTATGTTATTTAGGGAAGTGTGCCCATAATGTGCCTGTTATTTTATGGCGGAGAGAGAGAGGGGAATGGGAAGCGAGTGTGCCTGGCTGTTATTATTTCATGGAAGATAGTGACAGACTGTGAGAGGATGGAGGAAATTGTGCCTCTTATTTCATGACAGAGGGAGCGACTGGGAGAGAGAGAGCTACAGTTGGACTGCCTGAGTGTCTCCTCTCTGATGGGAGGGGAAGAGATAGTGATCTCTCAAACTGTGTCTTTAGGATTGAACATAATGCCCCCAGATCAACTTGCTGGTTGTGTTTGGCGGCCATTTTGAAGCTCTGCTGCCGGCGCGCCCCCAATTTAAATACCAAGGTGAATTATTAGACACTCGAGGGGCCAGAACGATGACAAGGTCAGCTACAGGTACAGTATCACTTCAGTTAAGCCTTCGTAAAAACCTCCCCAGGGTGATTGCTACACAAGGCTTTGAAATGTGCAAAGTGTAAAACAAGCCCATGAAACCTGTTTGATTTGGCTGACAGACACTTATAGCTCCCGAGCTCCACTTTTTGTGTCTGTTCTTAAGAGATGTGTGTTCAGCTGCACTGCAGAAAGAATGTTAATGTGTTAATTTATCTCTGAGTGTAAAAATATACCTCAGCAGGTTCTTACATGCTCAGAGTCGGGAGGAAAAAAAGAAAAGAGACAAGCAAGCAAGATAATACCACTCACTGCTCTAGTAAAGCATGACAATATTTGAGTAGGTCCTACTAGGGTGGGCCCGCCCGGAGGAACTTGCCACGTTCATGTCACTATGACTCTGTCGTAACCATATGAGGAGATTCCAAATGAAGCTACGGACAATGGAGTGCGTGTCCTCATGGCATCAGAACAATCTCCATATATGCCGATGACACCAGGGATCTATGGGCATTAAAAGGACAAGGACTAACATATACAGACATCTCCATATTTGGGCATGTCGGATCGGCAGTGTGATGTAGGTGTGAGGGCCACAGCGCGCACATCGGCAAGGACTTAAGAGTGCGGTGCCCGTCATCGAGTAGTTCAGATATGCGGTTGTCCAGATTCCAGAACCACCGATAAGACCGATATGCCCATATGTGGGCAGGCCAACATGGTCATATACTGTTGACAGAGATCTCCATATATGGGCATAAAAGGGACATGCAGATAGAGGTCAGACAGGTCAGACACAGATAGACAGGTAAAATGGGTACCTGACATTTTGACACTGACCCCACAATGTTCCTAATAGGCCTCATGGTAACAGGCCGCTTCAACTTTTGGCCTACAACTCTTGAACCGTAGGTCGTACAATATCAACCCTGGATTCCTTGGACGCAACCAAAGACATTTAATATACTGTAGGAAGATAGACAAATCCTACAAATGGTCTCCTAAAGTGAAGTAAATCTTGCGCACACCCTATGTTTACTTGTGTTAGATCCCACAAGCGTGTGTTGCTAGGACAGAGAAAGGTCGATAATAAAGTAGATTTTCTCTTGATTTGTCTCTCTGAAGAAGGCCATTTTAATATGAAAAATTGGGGAATATTGTGTGGCTTGTGACGATCGGGTCCAATATTTAGTTCAGTGACCATGGGGCTAAAGCATGGTTCAGAAGCTGTGTTCACGTTCACTCTAGTCTCGCATTGGAATGAATAGACTCCAACCTGCTCCCGATCTCCTAAAAAGGCATCCGCCTACTTCACACAGATACAGGAAGTAAACCGGAGATTCTTTGACACAACTCCCTTATTCTTCTTTCGTGTATCATCATCCTTGAAGATTGGGGTCCTGTGTAAGCCCCACCCATTTCCACCTTTTAGTGTTTTTTGCTACTATTTCTGTCCGTTGTTTCTGATTCCATTCTGAATCTATACAGTAATTTTTGTAGAAAATGGCATACCGGTACATCTTCCACGCAATATCCAGTCATTCTCAAAGTAGAATCACATGTTGGCTAGGCCGACATGTGATGGAGTAGAAAAGGGATGGAGGGTGACTCTAAACGTATTTATTTTAAGAACCAAATTGCCACATATTACACCCAGCGTTAAATGAACACCCGGGGTTTTACAGAGTGAGTAAATGAGCCAGCAGAGCTGGCCAAACAGGGACAATAGTTTCATTTCTGTTTGGTCTTTGTTTTTTTCCAGGTATGTGCGTATACTGGCATCGCACGTGCTCAGGGGCAGTGAACCTTGCAATTACTCGATATTTGGAGCCAATTATGTGCACTGAGCTAAGTGCTGTGCACACAAGAGCACACACACCCCACCCAGGATGTGTTTGCCTTGACTCACAGGCTGAGAATGGGACCAGTAGTTTGCTGCTTACTGGAAGCAACATCTAGGTCAGACAGAGAGTGACGTTTTGAGACATTTTAAATCCCTTACCTGAGATGAACTGAAAAACTAGGAGTATTATTAGTATAGATAGAGTCAACAAGATGTTTCACACGTTCAAGTCTATTCTGGAAAAATAGCACAATGCCTTGATTTGCTCATGACTTGCTGTCATGGGATATTTACTAACTCCAAAGACAGCAATTCACCTAATGGTTAACTTTACTTCTTCAGTTGAAGGGCACATTAATACTTTTCTTTCACTGAATACCAATACATTGTAGTTTTCATTGATCTAATTTGAAGAAGACAAATAGTGAAAATAGCTAATCTACAATACTTATAACGCATTGCATTGCAACACGTTTTGAGCATGTACATCAGCCTTTTCTGCTACTTTAAAACATTTCAAAAAATGTAAACGTATCGGGAGACGTTCTTGAGAACTTTAGTTTGACATTTTGGGATTTTTTTCCCCCCTGTATTGACATACCGGTAGGCTACCCAACATAGAGGGGTGCCAGCCAGGTTGAAATTAAGTGGTTCAGTTATAAATGTTAACAGCATGGCATACTGTAGAGTTGATTAAGCATAATTCAACAACGTTTTTACAATCAGTTTTGACATCTGTGCAGTGCATCTATAGAGTACAAAGCGAACCCCTGTGTTCAGCCTATTCACATGAATATCTGCTCCAAAAATCTGCAACATTTCAGCTGAAGCTGCAAACGGTTGCAAAGGTGAATGAATAGAGCAATGATCACAGCACTTTTTTGGGGGGAAGGAGGGACGATGGTCGAGGAAGAGCTCCGGGAGAGCGAACGTGATAAAAGAAGCAGAAATGTGTAGATAAAGCACGTTGAGGGATAAGAGATCAAACAAACTGCTACATTGTTAGGAGGGCTTCTGCCCTCAGGCACGTGTGTGCGTGCATGTGTGCGTGCAGGGGCGTCACACCAAATTATGGGCCCTGGGTACAAGGATTCACTGCGGGCCCCCCATGAATGTTAACTATTGAAAAAATAGCAGATATACAAGCTCACAGCGTGGCACAGCTAGTGCCGCGCTGCGAGCTTGTATATCTGCAATTTTTTTTTAATCGTGAAAATATTTGCAAGAAACCTATATTTCCATGTCAGTGATGCTCAAACTTTTTCATGTCAAGGACCCCCAAGATGATATGTATTTGGCCACGGATCCCCATCACAAAATATTTAGTTCCAGGGATCCCCCAGAAGCAACATTTACAAATGTTCGCTTAAAAAGTACATATATTCAAAGATTTCCACACATTTTCACGACTTTTCAAAAATAGCAGATCTACAAGCTCGCAGCGCGGCACTCGGTGCCGCGCTGTGAGCTTGTATATCTGCTATTTTTCTATAGCTAAAGTTACTAGGGCCCCTCCACCTTGGGCCCTAGTAACTCAGTCCCACTTTCCTCCCCCTTGTGACGCCCCTGTGTGCGTGCAGTGCACACAGCCTTTATGTGCACAGCCATGCCACCTGCATGTCTAAACGTGTGATTCTATCTAACGTTACGCTCCGCAGGGAAGGCTACCATCGCTCTGTCTCGTCTAGTCAGGGCTGTGTGTCTGGGTGGGTGGCTCTATGTCAGTGGTGGAGAAAAAAATGATTTACTTAAAGGAGCTATTAATAGTCAACTTTTTCTTGAAAAACGGATGCTAAAATAAAAATAATGTTTTGAAAATATTTTATAAAAAAATAAGCTTCATATATGTGTTTCTATTCAAAAATGACCACAAAAAGCGTAAAATAATGATAAAATAATCATTTTGGCCATTGTCAGACCGACACTTTGTTTACATTCTATTCAATAGACTAGGATGTAAACAAAGTGTCGGCCCTACAATGAAAAAGTTGACTATAGCTCCTTTAAGTAAAAGTATCAATACTAGAAATACTCCGTTACAAGTAAAAGTCCAGAATTCAAAAGGTACTTGAGTAAAAGTAAGAAAGTATTGGCATCAAAATGTACTTCAAGTACCGAAAGTAAAAGTACAAAATGCTTGAAAATAGCAGATCTACAAGCTCACAACGTGTCACATCGCGACGCGTTGTGAGCTTGTAGATCGGCTATTTTCAAATATCCTAGGTATAAAATAGGACTAAAGTGGTTTATGTGTGTTTTATAATATTATAATTTATATCTGCAAAGTAACAAGTAACTAAAGTTTTCAAATAAATGTAGTGGAGTAAAAGTACGGTATTTGGATCCCAGATGTAGTGGAGTAGAAGTAGAAGTATTGGAAATTGGAAATACTCAAGTAAAGTATGAATACCTCAAAACTGTACTTAAGTACAGTACTTAAGTAAATGTACTTAGTTACTTTACACCACTGCTCTATGTATAAAGCCCCATTGAAACTTTGTTGCAAGGCGGTGTCATGTGTAGAGAATATATAGACGATCTACAACTAGCCTGGTATGGCCATATCACTATGTAGATATTAGTCTGAAACTAGAAAATATTGTTCCTTCGAAACAATTGTGGGCTCGCTTCAAGCCAGAAAACAATGGCTATAAAAGTACAAAATGTCAAGATCGCAGGCAGTGCTCTTGGTCCATTTTGTTCCAAAAATGTGTTGTGCAAAAGTTGACCCGCTGGTGGCGCTATAACAGGCCAATGTGAGAAGGGTGGTATCTGTTCCTTGACCTATTGGGAATGTGCTTGCAAGATTTCACGCACATTGCAGGCTGTGTTCATGATTTGAGGTGTTTTTGGCTTTGGCCACTTTATCGCTGCTTGCAGCTATATTCATTATTATTATTATTATTATTTTGTGTGTGCACTTCATAGGCATATTAGATAAAGGTCCTTAGATTGTGTGTAGAATGTTTCATGCAAATTGCAAAAAAAAAATCCTAATGGGTTTAAGCGTTTCACAAACTGCTCAAAATGATATAGCGCCCCCCTTTGGCCAATTGGGGTAAGATTGGTTTTAGTGATATTTGGACTAACACTCTACATCTTTGCCAAATGCCATGAACATGTTACTTTGCATGTATGATTTAGAGGCAGAAGAATAATTTGCATAAAACTGCAATATTCATTGAATTTATTTAAAAAGGCATGTTTCAATTTTAAAGAATTCCGATCTGACAGATCTTTAGATATCGGTCCAAAGTTCACGTAAAAAAAGTTTTGTGCACGTGGAGCGAAAATTCCAGAATAAAAGCGGGTTTACGCGTTTTACAAACTGCTGAAAATGGCGGAAAACCGAAGGGCGGAGCTTACTTAACAACAAGACAGATGTCTTCCACTCGAGTCAAAGCACGCGTGTAACAAGTTGCATGTCTTCAAACGAAACGAGTCATGACTTATGCCCGTTTGAAGTTTGAATTTTCAAACGCTTCGTATAGCGCCCCCCTTTGGCCGATTGGAATAAAATTGGTTTCAGTGATACTTTGACTAACCCTCCACATCTTTGCCAAATGCCATGAACGTGTAACTTTGCATGTATGATTTAGAGGCCGAAGAATAATTTGCATAAAACCGCAATATTGATTGAATTATTAAAAAATTATATTTCACTTTAAAAGAAATCCGACCAGACAGTTTGACCGTATTGGTCCAAAGTTCATGTGAAAAAAGTGTTGTGCGCGTAACGCAAAAATCCCAGGAGGAGATAGATTTTTACTGTTTTTCATATAATTCAAAATTCTGGGGGATCTAAAGGTCAGAGGTTAAAGTCAGAGCATAACATTTGTTCGGCATGAGGAGACGCATACGTGTATACAGGTTTCATGGCTGTACTTAAAACAGAGCATGATCTATACCTGTTCAAAGTTCGCACTTTCGAAGGCTTCCTACAGCGCCACCATTTGGCCGATTTGAATAAAATTGGTTTCAGTGATACTTTGACTAACCCTCTACATCTTTGCCAAATGCCATGAACGTGTAACTTTGCATGTATGATTTAGAGGCAGAAGAATAATTTGCATAAAACCGCAATATCTATTGAATTATTAAAAAATTATATTTAACTTTAAAAGAAATCCGACCAGACAGTCTGACCGTATTGGTCCAAAGTTCATGTGAAAAAGGTTTTGTGCACTTGACGCGAAAATCCCAGGAGGAGATAGATTTTTACTGTTTTTCATATAATTCCGAATTGTGGGAGACCTAAAGGTCAGAGGTCAAAAGTTAGAGGGTAAAAGTTGTTCGGCATGAGGAGACGCATAAGTGTATACAGGTTTCATGGCTGTATGTATAACACAGCATGAGCTATACCTGTTCAAAGATCGCACTTTCGAAGGCTTCCTGCAGCGCCACCATTTGGCCGATTGCTGTAAAAAGTAATAGCACACTTCGCCACAGTAAGCTGAACACATTGATGTTTTTATTTTCATTTTCTCACTAAGTATGTAGGAGTAGAAAGGAACCGAAGTTTTTTGATACTTGCACTGCCTGCCTAGTAAATAATGACAATATCTAAAGTGTGCTCGCCTTATAGGCGAGCCCACAATTAATGTGGAACCTGCATTTCCAAAGGGAGGTTTACGCAAAAGGCCTTTGGTGATAAACCCGCCCCATATTTGCATACCGGTTCCTAGATTGGTGCCTCACAACTTCGGGGGCAGCGAAATCCAATCACAGCTGAGCGCGGCTAGCCAGACTAATCTGCCAAGGGCTACATGTATATTGTTCACTGGCAGACATGTTGTAGATAGCAGTGGTTCTCAAACCTTTTTGTGCCAAGGACCCCCAAATTCATATGTATTTGGTCGCGGACCCCCCATCTGAAG
Source organism: Nannobrachium achirus (assembly GCF_963921795.1). NCBI lineage: Eukaryota > Metazoa > Chordata > Actinopteri > Myctophiformes > Myctophidae > Nannobrachium > Nannobrachium achirus. The sequence continues at coordinate 41,576,500 of NC_137810.1, forward strand.
AGGTTTCGTGACAGGTACCCCCAGAAGAGAAGATTTATGTATTAAAAAAAAAGAAAGGATAATGTGGTTAAAATGACTGTGATGCTGTATTAACAATGTAAGTCGGGGACCCCACTTTGGGAACCACTGGAGGATGGTGCGTTTTATGAGCTTGTACATCTGCAATTTCCAGCCACACGACCAAGCATAAATAAGCATTAGACTGACATTATTATTATTTTATTATCGTTTTATTTTATGGATAAAAATGCATAACACATTACTATTCTGATGAGAGACCAAAACCTTGAGCTGGAGATTTGTGAGCAAATTCAATATCAATTTTCTGTTAGAAATATGTAATCAAAATGTCATCAGTCTCGCACTCAATGCATGTAAAATGTGAAGACAATAAAAAAATGCTGTGATGCAAAAGTATGAATTCATGCTAGATGCAGAATAGCAAATTCAAGCAATCACCAGGAGCTGTCCTGCCTCAGGGATATATAATAATAATAATAATAATAACATATCATAGTATCACTAAGACCTGAATGATGCTTTGCTTTGGTGTTGGCACATTATACGATGATCTGTAAATGAACCCTAACAGATCAGTGCTTCTCAAACCTTTTTTAATTTCAAGGACCACCATAACTGTACTAAAGGTCCATTTGGTTCCATTTGTACACTCACAAGAGATACGGACCTGTAAGCATAGGCGATTTTGAGGGGTGTCCTAGGGTGCACGTGCAACCCCTGGCCGCCAGGCGGCCATTTTGATTTTTTTTTTTTTTTGTAATGTAACTTTACATCCACTCAGACCGAATACAACAACACCCCCTAGTGGTAGTGATAGAGGCTGGCAGCTCCAGGCAGCCCCCCCCTCCCCTCCTGATGTGATGTCATATCCACGCGCCAGTATTGAAATTGAAAACAACATCTGTTAAAAATAAAGCATGGAGTTCGAGCTCTTCACTACTATGGACGTGACTACCGGTAGATATTATAATATAGCTGCTTGCCCTGAAACATCACATGGAGAGGATCATTTTGTACCTGACTTTCCTCTACAAAACACAGACCTCAGGCTCTATCAGCCAGGACTCTTGTCTCACTGTGCGTGACTGAACCATTTCCTCCTGACCAGCCCAAGGTAAGACTAAGACAGTCAGATCATGCTTTTATAAACCCTATTATATTAAGCCCAAAATGGTTCTGCCGCCGTGTAGAACCGAACACAGCAGCGGATTATTACCGATGTGATATTCTGTATAGAACACTGGACACACTCATACAACAGCTTGAGGGGCGCTTTTCTGAAAACGATTTTCATATCCTCCAGTGTCTTGCTGATGTTGTAACCTCAGATAGCCCTTCAGAAAAAAGTGTGACAGACGTATGTCAAACATACACTCTTGATGCAGATGTTCTGAAAGCTGAAATCTCTGTAATGACTTCCATGTACAGGGAAGAGAATGTGCGCAAAAAAAAAGAAATGGAGGACACGACACTGTTTGAAAAGAAACTTGCTTTTTTTCAAGAGAAGGGAATGCATAATTCTGATTCATTTGGTACATTAAAACACGTCTACACACTGTACCTCACCATACCAGTTACGAGTGCTTCAGCTGAGCGCAGTTTCTCTACTTTGAGACAACTAAAAACGTATTTACGGACAACCATGACTGATAAAAGAGTGTCAGATATAGGCATTTTACAGATTGAGAAAATACACGAAATTAAAGTGCAGAAAATAATTGAAAGGTTTGCAAGTGTCAAAACCCGGAGGCTGCAGTTCATTGTGTAATAAGGATGTGTCTACTATTTGTTTTTGTGAAATGCTTATTTGACACTGTAAATGACTGCTTGATTGCTTGATGAATGATGATTAACTTGATGTTTGGCTTTGCTGCCTCTGTCTGCAAAATAAGTAAATAAATCCTATACTAGACATGCTCATGGTGTCTAGAAAAAGAAGCACCTGTTTTACACTTTTTTTGTTTATATTGTGTTACATTTGGGTACAAAATTAACTGCAGAAATCCGCTAAAACAACATTACAAAACCGCTAATATCCGCAATTTTTTTCTACGTCGTGCACGCGCGCTGCGCGCGCGTGCATGAGGCAGGCGCGCGTGCATGAGGTAATAGAGGTCGTGCACCCCCCGCTGGAAGAGGCTAGAATCGCCTATGCCTGTAAGGGTCCATTTGGAACCTCCTCAAGTAACCCAGAGGGTCCCTGAACCTCACTTTGAGAACCACTACAATGATCTGTATGCAATATACGGTATGTAAGATTGAATTTGTGTTTAATCAAAAATGTATATTCAAGGCCAAGATGATATAGATTTAGTAAAAAGTACAGGATAGCTAATGGGAACGTTAAGGAATCAGTTAAGTGGGAATCGTTAAAATCCTAAGGGATCCCAACCCTTCCTGAATACACCAACGGCCAATGCATGCATGTACAATTTCAAATAGAATTGATCAACCCACTGAGGAGATAATTGGATGAGGACGGACTTACAGTCTTTGCTCACATTATTATTTATTACATAGGATAGGATGCTGAACAGTCACTCATACATTTTGTTTGTTAATAATTAATTGCTGTTAATGATTGAACGTTAATTGAATCATAGCGACAACGAAACTGGTAAGTGAAAACAAAGCCTAGCCGTACCTCCCCCTGAACCCCTATTGTAAATACCATTTATTTTTGTGTTTTACGATAGTTTTTCTGATTCTTCTGCATAGTACTGTGTTAACTGTCTGTCATTTCATGTTGAGTTAAAAAAAGGATCTAAATTTAAACAAGCCAGTTAAGTGGGAATCGTTAAAATCCTAAGGGATCCCAACCCTTCCTGAATACACCAACGGTCAATGCATGCATGTACAATTTCAAATAGAATTGATCAACCCACTGAGGAGATAATTGGATGAGGACGGACTTACAGTTGAGTTAAAAAAAGGATCTAAATTTAAACAAGCCATAGGCTTTTTGCGGTTTATCCTTTTAGTTGTACCAGTGAACGTGTACCAATGAACTGCAACTTGTCATGAAACTGTACCTTTTCCTATGCTCTAAAAAAATCTTCAATCAATCAATCAATCAATCAATCAATCAATCAATCAAACCCCTTTCCTCAGGTTGGAGACCGCCCTGAAACATCCTCAAGGGGGAAGAAAATGCAGTGTGCGACGTGCGTGCGTGCGTGCATTTGCACTGTGTGCTTGCCTACGTGCCAGGGGAAGTTGGGCACAGCAGAGAGAAAGCTACAGCCAGGAGGCAGGTAAACATAACAACAAAGGGCACCTCGCCACATTGTGGTAGAGTGACGTGACCCATGGCACAGAGAGAGAGAGAGAGAGAGACAGAGACAGAGAGAGAGGGGATGCTTTTTATCTGTGTGCGTGCCAAGCAGGGTCTGGAGATGACCCATTTGATCACAGCTTGTGTTTATGAAGGGCTTTGCATACAAAGTGGCCATATAGGGGAAGCCAAACATGACATGGTCCATCTAAATAAAGAGATATGTAGTGTTGTTTGATGACCGTCCTGCTTTTATTTCCCCTTTGAAAAGAGCTGCAGTTAAAAAGGCCCACCTGTGTTGTGTGTGTGTGTGTGTGTGTGTGTGTGTGTGTGTGTGTGTGTGTGTGTGTGTGTGTGTGTGTGTGTGTGTGTGCGTGCGTGCGTGCGTGCGTGCGTGCGTGCGTGCGTGCGTGCGTGCGTGCGTGCGTGAGAGAGAGAGAGAGAGAGAGAGAGAGAGTGGTTGCTTGGTTGGTGGGGGGGGGGGGGGGGGGGGCGGTGAGATGGGCTCTTTCTCACTGACATGCAATTTGATTTGAAGTTTTTTGTACTTATTTCACCTTTTGTTTAAGGATCAATGTTTTTTCTTTCTTTATCTTGTGCATCTCCTATTGTGTGTGATAATTGAAAGATACAGACATTGTGATACAGACACTGGGGTTGGAGCCAGGCTAATAAGAGCATGTTTCTCATCCACACAGAAATACTGTGGGTCTCTGTAATAGGATCCTCTGCATATCAAAAGAAATAGATTAAATTGCACTCAGGTTGTGCTCAAGAGACCCCAGGCTAATTGTTTGCCATATTGATTGATAAATGTTCAATTAAAATAACGGATCGATGTCCAGGATCGATCGATACTTTAAGGTACGCTAATTTACTGCCGAGAATTGGTATTGGCGGCGAAAGAGAGACATCAATGGACCTCAAATGTTTAATTTATACTCAACGTGTCGAAAATAGCAACTCTACTAGCATCACAGCGCGTTGTATCGCGACCTGTCGTGATCTTGTTGATCCGCTATTTTCGTCAGTGCTCCAGAAGTATACAACCGAAGTATACCAAGGACTTCCAGCGTAAAAAAAATACTCTAAAAGGACTTATTTGGGATGTTCCTTTTAGGCAGGGTGTTTAACTCTACTTGTGCTATACTTCTATTGTATTGACTATACTTGTACTGTTCTCCATTTTTGTCTAATAAAATAATCAAAGTATACTACCGAAGCATACATCCGACCTAACGTAAATGTTGCCTTACGCGTGTTTAATCAGATTTGTTTGACCCAGAGGTCAAACTAGAGATGGGATTTATGGCTCTTTGAAGTGAGCTGGATCTCTGGGATCCGTTCCTTTCAAAGAGCCGTTCAAAAGACTGGCTCATTTTAGTCACAAGTTACTTTGTAGATCTTGATTATAATTACAAATCAGTTCAACCCTATATACATTTTTCGGCCATATATAAATTTCTGCCATTTGAAAATAGCCGATCTACAAGCTCACAATGCGTCGCAACGCGACACATTGTGAGCTTGTAGATCTGTGATTTCCCTATAGATGGTGTTGCACCCGAGAAACCCTATAACTATAAACCTGGGACAGACAGAGTATTTTGAAGTAACTGTGTCTACTGTACGTCTTTGTCTCTATATCTCCCTCTCCATCTTCCTTTGTGTGCTGTGCTTTCATGTCGGCCCTTTTTTCTTCCCTTCCCTCATGTCTCTCTGAGTCTGCACATCACGAGGACACTTCCCCCGTCTCGGGGATTCTGTTCAAACACGAACGCGCGGCCTGTGTCTCATACGTTTCATTGTGCTTTAGTGTAAACAGCTATAGGGTACAACCACCCAGTGCATTGTCACTACTCGTCTAACGCTCATTATTTCTTCTGTAAAGTACAGCTGCGACTGTAACCATCATCCACACGAGCCTGGAAGCACTATGTCAATGAATTGCATTGATTGAGTGAATGTATTGTGTATTATTAACCCTATCTTACACTTTTATTTCTCACGCTATTTTCAAATAGGTTTAAAAATCGTGAAAATTCAAGAATGAATTATGAGGATCCCTCGCACAATGTTATTCTTCTCTTTTCAGATGGGCTTTCGCGGGCAAATACACATTATTGTGGGGGTCCTTGGCATGAAATTTGATAACCACTACTTGTGAGGTGCTGGTGAGGTGAGAACCCAAACGCAGGATAGCCAGGCAAGGTGGTGGGTAAAAACCCATTGTTGGGTGTTTTAACACAGGACACAGGTGAACATGAACACCTCAAGGCAAACTAAAACACGTGACACAAACAATGACTCAACAAGGACTGACTGGGGAACAACACTGATATACTGTATACACATGAGGGTTGATTAATACAGATAAGATACGGCTGGGGCAAACAGAAACATAGAGACAAGAAACCTAGACCAGAGAACAAACATATAGAAATACAAGACACTACAACGGACCAGAGGAAAGTCTGTGACTGAGACACTACTTTAGTAAAAGCATAGTCCATTCTGACATCTTTGGCCCCCATCTGGACTTCTTCCTCCCACACCTCTTAACATTTTCTGAAACAGTTTGTCTTATCATGCTGCGGTGGAAATGCTACAGTACATACCTGCTGCATGCTTCACTGTCACAGATAGAGATCCATGCTGCACCCACTGTTTTTCTTCCTTTCTCTCTCTCTGACTCAAAGTCTTGTTCCCAGACCTCGTTCACCCGCATAGGGCCTGTAAATCTCTCATCGCCCCAGACAGTACAGTAGCCATGTGAAAGAAAGAGGCAGACGAGGAGAGGAGCTTAGGGTTAGGAGGGCATGGAGAAGACACAGGGAGAAGGACTGGAATGGATGGGATGAAGGGAGCAGAGGTGTACGCGGGCCGATGACGGCTGTCCTCACCCTTGCCTTTGAAACAAACAGCCCCCATCTTGTTTTGCGGGAAACCCAGCCTTTTACTAACGCTCGTCTGTTCACACCTAACCCCCCCCATTCTGAAAACACTAGTTTGGGGTTCTGAAGAGAAGCTTGATTTCTCATAGTGTTGTGTTTGTGTCTTTCAGGGCCGGGTCTCGCCGCTGGTATTTCTGTTCATCCATCTTCCGCGAGGATCAAATGCACCCGGAATTAAGTCATGTCAAACAAAACGCCATATTTTTAGGCTCCATTGGAAGCGGAAAGCACTATGCATACTGTATGTTTCCAAAGTATAGTTTATTTTATTTGGATATATTGCCAGTGGAAAAAGATAAGAACTTTCCAGTGAAGGTGTGTCCAAGACATACAGATACAGAAGGCTACAATTTATCATATTTTATAATAGGGAACACATGCCCATACAGTTTTGCAATGCATGTTGTACCCGTTGTTAGAATTCCCATTGTACATGTTGTACATGAGTACTTTGTAATACGTATCCATTATCATAGTACTGGAGGTTTCCCCCTGTAAATTAATGCCCTACTTGCTCATACTACAGCGTAACACAAAAGTATAAAAAGTAGCAGATCCACAAGCTTGTAGATCTGGTACTTTTGATACTTTTGAATTTTAATCCTGAAAAGTAACAGTTTTGGACATGAGGTTTCCAACGACCTAGAAGCACCCTTAGTTACATTTCCACTCAGGATTGTGTAACTGTGCCCATGATGACGATAGGGCTAGGACCGCGACTTCTCTTACGACATTGTTCATCTGACAAAATGTTGCATGTTGGCACCACTTATCCAGAAATGTGGGTGATGATTGTTATCAATTCCAGTGAATGGTAAACGTCCTTGTTTGGCGAGCTGTCTCCGGTCTGCGTTCAAAAATACATCACATGCCACATCAGTCAACACGCACGAATATGCGTGCCTGACTGTGTGCACAACAATGTTTCCAACTGCTGTGTTTGTATATCGTTGCTGTCGGGCAGTGTGTCGGGCAGTGTGTCAGGCAGTGTGCGTGTGCGTGTGTGTGTGTGTGGTGTGCACATAGATATGTGTGCGTGCGCCCTTGTGTGTGTGTGTGCACAAGTGTGTGTGTTCTTGTGTAATGTGTGTGCCTCAATCTGTTGAGTGCGGCGTCAAAAAGGCCACATCATGTTTGGAATTCTCCACCGGTAACCCGTAGCAGATCTACAAGGTCTCACAATGTGTCGCAGAGCTGATTATCAACGTGTATTATATTATATCGGCTCTGACGGCCGGGTGTTGCTTTTCAGGATTCAAATTAAAAAACAGTAGCAGATCTAAAAGCCCAAAATGCATCGATTCGTTCCGCGTTTCGAGCTTATAGATTTTCATACTTTTGTGCGACACTGTAGTATGAGGTTTCTGCCCGACAGCAATGATTATGTATATTTATGAGCTGTTTGAACTGGAAGATTGATGTGTGTCACTGATTGATTCCCCAAAAATAAGGAACAAAGTGTGTCCCTTAATCAGTTCAATTCATGGGTTGCATTTGTAGTCCTACACCGGCCATGTTGAAGACCAACACAGGTGTTCTGATTGGCAAAGAACATTAGTTCTATGCCAATCAGACAAATTGAAGCAAATGTTGGTCCTTAACATGGCCGTATTTAGGACTACAAATGCAACCCATGAATAAGGTTTTAAGTTTCCAAATACGGGAAGATTCCTTATTTCAAGGTTGGCAGGGGGAAGGTTTCCAGAGTTTTCTGCATTGCTCTCTCCACAGGCACTGATGGAGTCACCAGACACACTGCAGCCGTGGGGAGTCTGGTGCCCTGTGTGTCACTGCTTCATGTTGGAAAAACAATGACAGTGGCACCCATTTTATACAGTAACTGCATGCAGTTGGCAATATATGACTGCGAGTCCCAACTAGCCTGCAAAATGTTAGTAATGTTTCTATACTGTGAACACACTTTCTGTACAAAATGCTGTTGTTGTATACAATATACTGTACCAAACGTTATGCAATTGTACATTTGAGGATGCTTTTTTGCCTTTTGCACTCTCTTTTCCCTAAATCTTTCTACGTCATTATCATTATTACTATATTTTGTATTTTTTTTATGCTGTTATTATATATAACTCTGCATTGTCTGAAGGAAGCCAAACCAAAATACGTACTTAGAAGGATCCATAGTTACATTTCCACTCAGGATTGTTTGGCCATGATGATGATAGGACTAGCACCGTGACTTCACTTACGACATTGTTCATCTGGCAAAATGTTGCACGTTGGCATCGCTTTTCCAGAAATGTGGGCGATGATTGTTATCAATTCCAGACTAGTGAATGGTAAACGTCCATGTTTGGCGAACCGTCTCCGGTCTGCGGTATTTGTTTGTGTGCGTGCGTGGTGTGTGTCATTTTTCAATCTGTAGATCAGGGGTCTTCAACAGGGGGTCTGGGACCCCTCAGAGTTAATCCAGATGAAGCGCCAAATGTTTGTGTGATAGGAACATGTTGTAATATACCACACAAACCCTAGCATCCCTATTCTGGGGGGAACATTCGTCAAGAATTTGCTACTCGATGTCTCTGGTTGACATTGGCACATTTCACTCAGGTTTTTTCATCTCACTCATGTCACTTTGTCTGCTGACCTCACTCAGCAACAAAATAGAAATAAAAGAAACAAAAATGTAAATAAAACAATTCACAGGAGGCAAGCAGTGATCACCTCATGATGTGCACTGCAATGTAGTTTCAAATGCACTACATTGCAGATGCTTTTCTGAGAGTGAAAAACTAAAAAAGAAGAAGAAGACATGCATGACATGCATGATCTGGGCAGATTGCCCCAGGAAATGTGCCAATGTGAACCAGAGACATCGGTACTATTTTTGGTGAGGTGATTTGGTGTAGAGGGAAAACATATAAACTAAGCACAAAAAGAAAGGAAACTTGACTTCGGTCCATTATATCTCCCCTTTAATAATACCAATTTGTATTGTGTTTTATATCATTTTTATCGTCACTTTTACAACAAGGTACAGCTTGTAAGCATCGGGCATTAGAGGCATGAGCTACACAGCCAAACGTGTGGGTAGCGCCAACCAACATTTTTACAACATGGCTTGCAATACTGTTCTGCTGGCATTTACTCTTGTTTTAATTGGTCTTCCCTGACACTGAGCTTAAAATGAACAAAGTGTTAAAATGGCCAATATGCGTTGTTTTTTTCTTTTCCTTATTACTGTGGGAGAGTGCAACGATTCAATGCACCAAACAACAAAGGTGAACACCGAAAGAACAGTATTGCAGGCCTGCCAGGCCATTTTGACCATTTTTGGAGGGGCGCAACCCAAACGTTTGGTTGTGTTGCTCATTCCACGAATGCCAGATCCTTACAAGCTGTACCTCGTTGTAAAGGTGACAAATCAATCCTTTCTTTTTGTGCTCGGATGTGCAAAAAAAACAAAAAAACAAAACATGAAATCACACAAAAACATGCTGTTGAACAAGTATATGGAGTGAATCTATGACATCTATGAAAAAGTTGAATGAACACAATTGTATACAGTAGTTGGGTGTTCCTGCTTCTTTCTCTCAGCTAAGGTGTCCTTGGCCTGAAAAAAACTTTGAAGACCCCTGCTGTAGGTAGGGTGGAGAGGACTAGAGGGAACCTATAAGAGAGGTTAAGAAATGTATTGAGTCTGTAGCACTGTATGGATCCACTATGTTAATGTATCCTTCTTCATTATGCACTGATTATTTACGGGTGAGAAAACACTGGGGCTAAGAATACCTCAGAACATGTTCAATGCAAAAGTCTCCAGAGACTTTGCAAAGCCAAACTGTGCAGCTGAGAGTTTTGTTGCAAGTAGCAAGAGTATATGTTAACCTCACTTTGCAGTGCGTGCCATCTGTTGATCTCGTTGATAAATAAGGTCCAGTATCACCAGCGCTTCACTTGACATTTGGTGAGATCTTAGTCTTATCTCCGCTACAAGCTATAAATATGGATAAGCTCCTTGTTCGTTTGACCTTGCATGTTCTTCTCACAGAACAATGCAGTGTATAGTTAAAGTGCCTTCGCCGTAGCGAAAATAAGCACATATGTTATAGGCTACTTAGTCGTATGACGGTGGCTGCTTTTGCTATTTGTGAAAATGTTTGAAGATTTTTTCTTTTTGCTAAATGTTAAAACATCTTATAAATATAAGATTTTTGTAAGATAAATGTAAGAGAAAACAGTATTAAACTCCCCCCAACGTGGAGGTTGGGGGTTTAAATCCATCACGGTGCATTCGGCTTTGTTGAACGTCCATACGAACAACGAAATTTAACCCGCGTTCAGGGGAGGGAAGCTGGGCGGGGAGGCTGATAATTGTTACTACACACACTCCTACGGGCCATGGCAACCTGTCAACAGGGAGTGTAAATGGTAAATAATAAAATGGTAAATGATGCATTTATATAGGAATTTTATCCAAGGCGCTTTACAGAGATTGTGCATTACATTCACCCATTCACACACCGATGGCGGAGGAAACCATGCAAGGCACCAACCTGCTCATCGGGAGCAACTAGGGGTTCAGAGTCTTGCTCAAGGACTCTTTAAGATTAACTCAGGGGGAGCCCGGATTCGAACTGGGAACCCTTCGGGAACCCTTCGTGCTCTAATGACGGTTTCTCTACCCCTGAGCTATGCCGCCCCTGTGAGTGTTCGGCCGGACGAAGTCTCTACGTCCTTCCGGTGGGGGCTCCTCACTGGCAGGTGAGTCAGTAGGATAGCAGTGACAACACACAGAAATGGGAGGAATCAATTGGCATGACGACAAAAGGGGTAAAACGCAAAGAAAAGAAGAATATTTGGGGGGGGCGAAAGTCTTTGAAATATATGAATTTCTTTGAAAATGATGACATGCCCAAAAGCCAATGCAGGGTTATAATGAAGTTAATCATTGTGAAAATATCCTCCCGTCAGCTACATAGCAGAATGACAGACAGCTTGTGGAGCGGCGGACCCTCGCAGCCAGCCAGCCTGTCAGAGGAGAGGAGGTATATAAGCCCCTGGACTGAGCTAAGTGGGGCATCATGTCTGCGCTCCCTCTATCTCACCCTCACCGAGGCTAACCTATTGGCAGGGCGCCCACACCGAGGGATATGAGAGGCCTCGCTCACTGCCGTTTGTCTGTCTCTGTTTGAGCCCCATGCCTGTTTGCATGCGCACGTGTCTGTGAAAGGTAAGCGTGTGTGTGCACACACTTTGTTGCAATACATGTTTATGTGCATGCGCACACAGAACATTGGCTTGGGGGATGATAAATTGGCACATTTATCAGCCTAACTGTTGGAGCGTGCATGTGTGTGTCTACGTGTCTATACTGTGTTTGTCTATACTGTGTGTGTGTAGCCTGGGATCGCTTCCAATTTCGGGCTTTTGATCCGGTCGGGAGCGGATGACGTCCTACGTCATTTTGTATTCAAAACGGACTACAATTTGGCCGGAACTACTGACCGGAATCAGTTTTAACCTGGTTTTGCGCATGCGCTAACTGCGATAAAACTGATTCCGGTCGGTAGTTCCGGCCAAAGTGTAGTCCGTTTTGAATACAAAATGACGTAAGATATCATCCGGTCTAGACCGGATCAGACGACCTGTTTAGTAAAAGAATACCAGGCTTTCTCTCAGGAAAGCCTGGTGAGGCGAGGTTAGTGTGTGTGTGTGTGTGTGTGTGTGTGTGTGTGTGTGTGTGTGTGTGTGTGTGTGTGTGTGTGTGTGTGTGTGTGTGTGTGTGTGTGTGTGTGTGTGTGTGCGCATGCGTGTGTGTGTGTGTGTGTGTGTCTGCACATACGTGGTGCACACTTTCGTACCACCCAGTGCAGTACACAGGGAACCGGAGTATCGGTCGGGTGGGGTAGTAGTGACGTGTTCGGCCTGTCGGTAACGATATCCACCTGTGAGGTGTCGGGTGGGTCGGGAGGGGTGGGTGGGTGGGTGGATGTGGGGGGGCTCAGAGGACCAATCGATCAGAACCGCGGCAGCACGGACTCGGGGCGACGACACCAGCCAGAGCTGTCAGTGGGGTGGGTATAGGAGAGCGATAGGCCTTCTTGACATGTTGCAGGCCATTAAAGCATGCAGATAATGTGGGAAAAGAGAGCTCCAGAGAGAGAGAGAGAGAGAGAGAGAGAGAGAGAGAGAGAGAGAGAGAGAGAGAGCCAGAGCCAGAGCCAGAGCCAGAGCCACTGGGAGCTGTGGTTAGACATCAGTGCTGAGAAACAGAGAGCAATCCCAGCTGGTTTGGTTTAGAGCCCCTAAGCTATTGTAGCTAACGGAGCCCGGGTCAAATGGTAGGTGGAAGTCATTTTTCAAGCCTGTTCCTAAGCTCCTCGGCGTAGCATATGGGCTGGGGGGGGTTTTGCTACCTCAGCTTAAATCACTGTACTGTATACTGTAGGTATAGCACGCTCACGGTCACGGGAGAGCATACGTTTCTGTCGGGTAGAAACTTGTGGAAAGCTCCATATTTGAACTTTTGGTGGATTTTTTTTTCCGTAAATGAATGCCCTTGATCACACTACAGCGTTGCACAAAAGCATCGAAAGTAGCAGAATTCAAAACTACGAAGCTACACGTTTTGAGCTTGTAGATCTGCTACTTTTGAATTTGAATCCTGAAAAGTAACAGTTCTGGACATAATGAGGTTTCCACCCGACAGAGACGATATACAGAATCAACTAAGACGAATGCTCTTCGTCTTAGTCTTGGTATATGAAAAAATCTTTTTCCGCAGTAGTCTTTTTTCATTATTTATGAAGAATAGATTTAGATTGAACAAAAAAAAAATCTATTAGGCTTCTTACACACAGACTGTGTGAGAAAGCTAACCACATAAAGTATTCATATCAACCCTGCCAAAAAGACTCTCAACCTCAGTGCAACCACGATTGCGTTATCGCCCCAAAAGCCACAGCAGCAGGCAGCAAAGATATATTCTTACTTAACCCAGCTCTGACATGAGACAATGCTTCAAAAAGCTTCAGAGAAACTAATTCCACATAACGTCACTGTCGGGCAGAAACCTTGTATCTCCAAGTTTCACATTTGTAGGTTTTTTCGCTAAGTAAAGCCCTGCTTCATTATACAAGGCCGTCGCACAAAAGTAGTGAAAACAGCTGATCAACAAGCACACAACGCCTCGCGGTGCGAGGCGTTGTGTGCTTGTAGATCGTCTGTTTTCACTAGTTTAGTTCATTTTTCAAATGATAAATACAAAACGAACGCTTTTGGACATACAAGGTTTCCCCCCGACAACGACGATAAAGTACAGTACTGTATGTCTTTAACTTATTCCCGCCAAGGACCCCCAACTTGATATGTATTTGGCTGTGGACCCCCATCTGAAAATGTCTGGTGCCAGGGAGGGACCCCCTGAACAGAACATGTGAGCTTTTGTGTGATGCTGCAGGGAGTTGATTAATGAAAAAAAGTTAGAATATGGAGATTATGTTGCCGCCTGCCCGACAGCAACAGTGCTTTAACCTAACAAAACATGTTTTAATCAAAAGAATATCACTTATTACCGTATCCCTTGAAGTAAAAAGCAGCAGCGCTTGAACCGTGGCGTGGTGCAGACACAGCCACGGGAACAGGAGAGCTTTTTTGGCAGAGGCCTCGAACCGGGAGTCTCAAGGTTACCGAGGTACCTGCTGGAGCGCTGGAGAACAGGTGTAGCGCTGCCCCGTTAGCCATGTAAATGAAATCATTAGTGCCAGGCTCGGAGACGCGCTGTCTCGGCGGGATTGGGGGGAGGAAGCCGCGACCGTCTGTTTAGCTCACCTGTCACACTCAGAAAACGGCACTCATGATTTAATTAAGCCAATGAGCTGTGCCCGGGAATGAAACGCTCAAAGCCCCGGAGTGCTGTGGGCTGCGTGCGCCATTGTCTTCCTTCTCGCCCCTCGACATTTAAGCCAGTAGTTCTCAAACCTTTCCGTGTCAAGGACCCCCAAATTGATATGTATTTGGCTGCGGACCCCCATCTGAAAAGAGTTTGTGCCATGCAGGGACCCCCAGAAGATAATCTAAAAATCTAAAATAAAAATAAAAAGCTTGCAGTGCAGCACAAAGTGACACGCTGCGAGCTTGTAGATCTGCTGTTTTTGAATAGCCAACGTATGAATGGATTGACACACTGACCGCCATTGGCATCAATCTACATCCCACCCAAGGACCTGTACAGGCAACTGCCGAGGCTCAGCAAGAAGGTAGCAGGTAGGAGGATGAAGCTGGCCGGCCACTGCCACAGACATCGGGAGCTCCCGGCCAGCAGGCTGGTCCTGTGGGAACCGACGCGCGGGCATCGATTGCGAGGACGTTCCGCGTTAACGTATGTGGACGTCCTGAAGAAGGATGCGGGAGCTGAAAGCTTTTCGGAGCTGGCCGGGTGTATGGAGAACCGGAACGATTGGAGACTCCGATGGAAGCTCATCTGAGGACGGCCGAGAGAGAGAGACGTACTACGTAAATTTGGTGTTTCCTGTGTTTACGATAGAGGGCGCTCTTCCGAAAATCGCGAGCAATCCCAGGACTCCAGAAGAAGTACTACAGCCAAAAAAAAAAAAAAAAAAAAAAAATCTACCTGTCCGCTTCTTTTTCCCGGATTGTGTTTTTGGTGAAAGCAAGGTATATTCAACTGCCCATAACTTTAGAGCGGATTATCACAGTTTCCGGTGGAAAGAAGAGAGATGAATCTGTCCGGCGTTACATCCTTTGTTTACATACGCATTGGGAAAATAATAATAATCAGTGAATCTTGAAAGATAAGGTAAGATAAAGTAAAAACGCTGGTAGAGGTAGCGTTATTCATTTAATACCCGGTAGTGAATGTATTATTAAGTGGTTAAAATGATTGTGATGCTACCGTAGCTGCCTTCATTACTTTTGCTGTGAACCCCCTGGAACCCCCCCCCATGGACCCCTGGGGGTCTCCGGAACCCACTTTGAGAACCACTGATTTACAGTAAGCAGTCCGCTCAAAGGTTCAACAACATCTTAACTTCCACCCTTATCACTAGTATAGACCAATTTGTCAGAGCGGCAAGGCAACCATAATTGCGGTGTCAAGCGGCACCTGTGTGTGTGTGTGTGTGGCTGTGCTCCGACACCGCAGTTACACAGCAGCGCTCTGGAGAAAAGGTCTTTACCCCAAGCCTTTCAAAGCACATCCAATTTGTCGACCAGAGTCTCTCCCAGGGATCTTTTCTCGGCCCCCTACTCCTCCACTACACCAAATCTATTCACAGAAAATACATGCTTTGCAGCGGGTTGTGACTTGGGTGTGAGCCTGTAGATCCGCCATTAAATCCCCCCCCCCCCCCCCCCCCCCCCTATGATGGCATCATCATCATCATCATGTCCCAGAATAGAGACACTATAGGGTTCATCACTTGCAAGCATCTCTTCTGATCCCACATTTGCATTTGGCTTAAATGGAATCACACCACCCGTCCCCCAAGCCAGGTGATGTAACCATAAACAGGTGGGGGGTATGGCTGTTTTGACAGGGATAAAATTGAGGGGAAAATGCAATGCCTGTCGCAAAACAAGGAGCAGATGGCGTGTCCTCATGCGGCGAGCGTAAAGCCCCGAGCAGCGCACAGGCCTACCGTTTGACCAGACGCTTTATTTGACAAAGCAGCAGGTGGGACAGTGTTACTGATGGGGGTTGGGGGGGGGGCATTCAGCTCTATACCTGCTGCACCGTTCCACGCCTCAGCTTGATTCTCCACAGTGCCACTGTTTATTCCCTGCACATGTCACCATCTCTCTCCCACTGTCTCAAAGAGGAGAAATTGAATTTCCCGTTGCTCGCGATGCATCGTCAGGCGCTCTCAAAAGTCTCATGAATAACCCGTCGAGACCCGAGGCCGATTCTATGAATGCCTTCCAAATCAGTAGTTCTCAAACTTTCAAGGTTTATAGCAGATGTACAAGCTCACAGCGCGGCACGAATGTTATCTTTGAAGCGGACAAAAAAATAAATTGGCACGGACGCTTTCCCGGTTTTAATGGGATATGGGAACACATTTTATTTGTACTCAAGAATATGACTGCCGCAAAAAAAGAACCCTCTATACAGTAAGCGAGCTGGCAGCAATTATTATCGTCACAGGAGGAGCCAGCGGGGAGGGGAGTTGTGTGCCGTGCAACCGTTTCTCTCTTTGTCACACGCAAATATACTGCAATTTCTACTGCGACTCATAAAATGTCCATCTACAGTATATTAGACTCTTGACGAGACCAGACCCCCTTCCAGTGTATCTCACTCATATTATTGAGCATTTCCCTTCCAGCTGGAGACAGTAGAACACACTTGTAGAATTGATCGGGGTGTCAGCATGCAGCAGTAATAACTCTGGCTCATTTTTGCATCGAAAATACAGGATTCCTTACTCCCCTTAGTCTCCCCTCTCCCTCCCCTCTTTCCCCTGCCACTTTGGGAGACGGATGCGGAGATGAGAGGGAGAGCGCAGGGAGGTGATCAATGATCCCTCCGCCTTTGTGAGAACACCTTAATACGCCTCGGATGTTGCATCGATTGGAGCGCTGAATGATTCAGTGGATCGACTCACTGACACCGACTTGGCGCGCGGAGGCACCGGCGCTGCCGAAGCCGAGGCGTGCTGCACTCGGATCAGTAAAAAATCTCAAGCAGAGATTTGGGTGGGAGGGTGGTGGTGGGGGGCGGGGGGGCTGATCCGCTGAATCCTCAATCTGTGCCGAAAATCGATGCAATATCCTCATGATGAAACTGCAGGGGGTGGGAGGGAAACCGTTGGAGAATGGTAGTTGAGAGTCAAAGAGAAATGAATATAATGGCCACGGTTCAGCAGGAGATGCAGAATCTCTATTGAGTCACGTTGGAAGGTGCTTTGAGTCGTTTTCAGTTTTGTTATAGTTGTCAGTTAGTCTCTCTCGCTCTTTTTCTCTCTCTTGCCTCTGCTTGACTGCCGTTTTCCTCTATGCTGTCTCTTCACCAATCAAACAATGACATTCAATCTTCTCGTTACGATGATTCCCGACTGAGGCCTTTTAGCTACGACAAACAGGGCGATGCAAATTAGAGTGGCACTCGTTTTAACCAGGCAGGGGGGGAAGAAAGGAAAACATGAGATAAAACATAACTGCGGGGCACTCGAGAAGAAGCCCGCCGGCGTGCTGAGAAAATGGCAGCAGCGTGGCCTGCAGCGCGGCGTAGTTACAGAGAGCACGTAATGACCCTGGAGATGGAAAATGTTTCACTGCACAATAGCCACCCGCTTAATGTGAAAAGAAGCCACTTTACTGACTAATGGCGGCAATTATGCATCTGAAGAGGCTGCTCTATAAAAACATTACCCACCACCACCAGCAACCACCACAGGACTGGTGCTCCCATCATGCAGCCGCCCATGCTGAATACATTAGAAAGCGTTTTTGGAAATATTAGTACTGTAGCTGCGACGTGACCAATGACACATCCTTTTTAAAGAATAATCAAATAAAGGAAGGAAGGTTAATTGGTCTCAGGAGTGAGTGAATTTGAAGCTTTTAAAGATGGACTAAAACGTACCTTTTTAACCAAGCGTTTTCTTAGTTATTCTTGGGTTATTCTTTTTTTAATTTTTTATTTATTTACTCTGTATCCCTAGTAGGGTCCCATCATGTAGTTGTTTGGCTGCCTTTTCATGCCAATGAAAAACCCTGTAGCACTTTGAGGTTTGCCGCTTTCAAGATTTTCAAGTGGGCACTGAACCAGAAAAGGCTGAGAAACATGGTACGCTCTTAATCCAGAGCGATTTACAATAAGCAAGGTACTACATCAATACATTAACACCAATACATCAAATGCACAGGAATAGTAATCTAAAAAAAAAAGG
>NC_137810.1:41599624-41679624 GCF_963921795.1 Nannobrachium achirus
GCATGGATAGGGGCAACGCTGCCGGAGATAAGAGTAGGGCCAAAAGTGTGATGTGACGTGATGTGACGTGACGTGACGTGACGTGACGTGACGTGACGTGACGTGACGTGACGTGACATGACGTGACGTGACGTGACGTGACGTGACGTGACGTGGCGGACAGACGGAGGGACTGACGGAGGGACTGACGGAGGGACTGACTGACAGACAGCCGGTGGAGGTTTTCATAGTAACTGTGCGACCTGACCTGTCGCAATAAATAGGCCTACACTTATTGGTCTCCTCACATCAAAACAATGGGATTTAGGCTGAAAATCAGCAACGTTTCTCGTGCTGAAGATGAATTGAATGCCTTAACAGCGGTGATGAAATCATGAATGTTTTTTGTCTTTAACTGCAGGTGGTTCAGGTGCTGCCTCGAATTTCTCAGTTGCATCTGTCATGAACCCAAGATCAAGCGACCACTGAACATCCTCCTCCCTTTATTCCATGAAAGAGTTGATCATCAAACAACAGGTGTCATGATGACATGATCACATCCCCATAACCTTCATGCAATATCGCCTGTTGATGAATGTCAAATTAAAGTCAGAG
This sequence comes from Nannobrachium achirus, assembly GCF_963921795.1. Taxonomy (NCBI): domain Eukaryota; kingdom Metazoa; phylum Chordata; class Actinopteri; order Myctophiformes; family Myctophidae; genus Nannobrachium; species Nannobrachium achirus. Next base: position 41,600,219 of record NC_137810.1, read on the forward strand.
TTAGATTTTTTTTTTTACGTTGCCCAAAATAGGGGCACCAGTAGTAGTACCAGGAGTTCAAGAAAAGATTAAATAAAAAGTAAAGTGCTCTGCTTTCGAAAGTCAGCATCCGTTTTGGCTGAGCCACCTTTTGTCTTTAGTTTTCCACTAATAAATATATGTATTCTATCATTACGCACCCCATGAAGCCTTGAATTCATGGAGATTGTTTTTTAGTTTTTAACACATTCCTAAACTAATAATTAGATTTTTTTTTTGTGAACTAGTCCTTTAATGTGGTGACATACATTTTAACTTACATAATAATCAGACAGTCTGATGTATTTAATTTAGTCTGACCAGCTGAAGCAGGGATAAAACATATCCCCATCGGCCATAAAATAATTCATGCCCGGTGGGGGACCATCAAAAGCAGAGGAATGGATCCACCCCAACAAATAGAACCCAGGATACAGTCATAGTTCAGACATTTAGGAAAGTCTGGATCCGCTTTGCAGAGGAGAGCTATAAATCCTGAGTGACGTACTGTCAAAGAGAGGAACTCTGTCTGTCGTTACAGACACCATAGCTTTTCAACAGGGATCTTTTCCCCCCTGCAAAGTACAGTCCTTTCGCAGCATTGTAAATATCCAATGATGGAAGTACTGTTGGTGCCTATTAAGATTGGCACATTTCCTGGGGCAAGCTGCCCAGATCACTCATGTCACTCATACTACTGTGATTTTCCACTGTCTGCTACTAAGGGGCAGTTACGATTTGCTGCCTTGTTACTGTCTTGTATTCAACATGGTCAATGATGAGTAGCCTACATGCTTACTGTTAATGTTTATGTGTGAAGTGAGTGAGGTGAAAAAAACAAATCTGCCGATCTCAATAGGCACCAACGGTACCCACATGTTGTACTTGAGTTTAAAAAAAGGAACAATAAACTGCAATGTAGTCATATTTTCAAAACTTGAGTAAAAGTATAAACGTATTGGCATCAACATATACCAAAAGTAAAAGTATTCATTATGCAGAATGTTCCATTTCAAGTTTTCAAAATGAATACAAATCTTTTTAAAATAGCCGATCTACAAGCTCACAACGCACCACATCGCTTGAGCTTGTTGATCGGCTATTTCCAAAAATTCAAAGAAAGCATATGGTTGAAATGTTTAATTTATGTTTGGAAATAAGAATAAAAATCTAAAAAGTAACTACTAAACTACCAAAGTTTACAAATAATTGATCATTGTTGTGGAGTAAACAATATTTGCCTCTGAGATGTAGTGGAATAGAAGCAAAAGCATTGACAACTGGAAATACTCCAGTGAAGTAAAAAAAGTTGTACTTTATACAGTACTGAGTACATATGTACTTTCCACCACTATAAATATCAGCTTCTCCGGTTGTAGTGTAAGTAAGGTCAAAAACTCTTCTGAAAAGTCATCAAACAGCATCCAAACAAAGACAGCCAGCTGGGCCATATCGCTGGAGTCAACCGACTCATCACACTGGATCGAACACCATTTGGCCCTCTGTCTGTCAATAATATCCTGCCCTAGCAGCTCCACTGCATCCACACACGCACGCACACCCGCGCACGCACGCACGCACGCACGCACGCACGCACGCACGCACGCACACACACACACACACACACACACACACACACACACACACACACACACACACACACACACACACACACACACACACACACACACACACACACACACACACACACACACACACACACACACACACACAGATAGTAGCAGACATAATTTCGGTCTTAAATTTATAGTACTTGAATATCATTTCAGCCGCCGCATTCAACTCCTCTTTTACAGCCCTACCATCGACGAGGAGCCTTTTGTGCTTTGTTAGGAGGTGTGCCACTTTGATCCGTTAAACCGGGAAAGCATCTGTGTAATTTTATAGCGTTGGTTATTTGAAAACAGCAGATATATAAGCTGCAGTGCTTCGTGCCGCTTAAACAATAAAAAAATAAAATAAAACACACATTTTCTCTTTGGTTTCTATGGCAAAAAAACATTGTCAGATGGGGGGGTTCGTGGCACAAAATAGTTTGAGAACTACTGATTTAGAAGGCATTAGTAGAATTGGCCTTGGGTCTTTTAATGGTAAATGGTGCATTTATAGACCACCTTTATACACTTTGACGCCAACTCTGGGGGAGCCCGGGATCAAACTGGTAACCTTCCGGTTGCCAAGCAGCTCTACCCCTGAGCCATTGCCACCCCATGGGTTAAATGAAGACTGCAGTTGCTACGTTTTCATCAGTTTGGTTGACCTTTAAAAATCAATGGCACTGTGGCAGAGGTTTGGGTTTTGATCGATTGAACATTTTATTAGACAAACATGTAGAACAGTACAAGTACAGTCAAACAAGAAATGTAGTACAGCACAAGTACTGTCAAAACACCCTGCCTAAAAGGAACACCCCAAAAAAGCCCTTGGTCTTGTTTCCGTTGGAGGTCCTTGGTATTGGATTAGGTTGACTGTTGTTCAGTTACCTTGTCATGATGTAACTAGTACAATTGGTGAGATAGCTTGCTCTGTTGCTTCAGCGATTAGAAATGGATAAACCCAAAAAGAAACTTGACGTAAATTACAGTGAAACAGTTAAAAGTCACTCTTTTTGCACATAAACAAATGCAAAACAAAGCAGATAAAGATCAAGCAGACCAATCAGGTACAGTATTCATCTAGAATACAATCATAATACAAAACTAAATCTTAACAGAGGGATTTTCAACATTTCCAAACTCTCTCTCTCTTGTTCAATTGCTTTAACCGTGCACAACGTAAATTGTTATATTATATCTTTGCTGTCGGGTAGAAACCTTTGATCTCCATATTCTAACTTTGTGTTTCTTCGTACATCAACGCCCTACTTGATCATACCACAGTGTAAACAAAAGTATCAAGAGTAGCAGATATACAAGCTCTAAACGCAGCACGGAGCAACACGTTTTGAGCTTGTAGATACTTTTGAAATTGAATCCTGAAAAGTAACAGTTTTGGACATGAGGTTTCCACCTGACAGAGACGATATTATTTTTACGTGCATTGTTGGAGGGATACTTTAGGTAATTCCATTAAGTTTGGGGTTCTTTGCCAAGGTGTATTGTATTTGATCAGATATAGGAAGAGCTATAGGCCTACAGAGAAATCCGTCTTCTTACATTTTAATCTCACTTTTTTTTTGTAACCCATTTCTTTTAACCCAGTGTCAATTGTCTAATGTATATCCTGGGCGCTACACTCCCTCTGCCAACCTGGGGAGAGCGATGGTCTGACCTCATGCTTCCTTCTATGCATGAGGAGGCCAAGTCGCTTATTTTCACCTGACAGGGGAGTTTCCCGGTTGGACATAGCATAACGTGTTCCTTCCATGCTATTCGAACCAGTTACTTTCCCCTACATCAGGCACCCCAGCTGGCCAGGGGGAGGCAGTATAGAGACCAGGATTACTTTTTGGGAGGGTACCTACCCTAGGGGACACGGGGAGAACATGTAAACTCCACAGAAAGGCCCTTTTGCCAACCCCATCTATAGGGTATGGGCACCGATTAAGCGGAGGAGAGAACACTCCCACAGGGAATCGAACCCGGGACCTTCTAGCTGTGAGGTGACAGCGCTACCGACTGCAGGTGCCACAGTGGCCCGGATCCTGCTCATTATTATCCAGACTGCAATGAAGTACAAGCTTTAATAGGGAATGGGACGATATGAACATTTCAAATCACGATGATTATGACAAGAGAAATCACGATTTACGATATTATCGCGATAATCAAAATCCATTATCCTGTGGCGGAACATTTGCCAACAACGCATCGCGTTGTGAGCTTGTATATCGGCTATTTTTTGGCAAAGACATTTGATAGAGAGAGAAAACAGACTTTATCAAGTATGTAAAACATAAGTACCTTTCACCATAGAAGGTTTAAGTGGTACCTGATATGCAGCTCGGCAAATAAAAGGTGATGGTGAAGGTGCATGACGGAGGACGATATCACGATAAATTAAAATCTCCACAATACAATTATCGTGAGTGTTTTTTATCACGATAAACGATGATATCGCTTAGCGTCCCATCCCTACTCATTAACAGCAAAGAACCTCACTACTTCATTTTAATGTAGCATCTATTTTTCTCTCTCTACTGTATGTGTGGTCCCTGTAGGAGGACTGCAATGGTTTCCCCAATTACCTCCCTTTGCTTCATTTGCAACCAGGCTACAGCAAGGGGATTGAATAGATGAGTGGCTGCTGAATATACCCTTCAATTTCTCCAATGCAGTTTTCCAATTATTAAAACCTTGCTTGGTAAAACAAACAAGCACACACGCACGCACACGTGCACGCACACGCACGCGCGCACACACACACACACACACACACACACACACACACACACACACACACACACACACACACACACACACACACACACACACACACACACACACACACACACACACACACACACACACACACACACACACACACAATACTGTATCTCTGTCATCATTTGCTCCAAATGTGTGGCAGGGGAAGCAAAAGCACTCGTCCAGCTTTGCAGTGTCCTCTACCCCCGCGGTTTTCAACATTTTTTTTTTTTTTATAACAAGGGTTCGTATTTTAGATAGTCATTAGAGAAAAGAAAAAGATGAGTGTTAAAAGGTTTTCATTCACTTCTTTCTATCGTTTTAGTGATTTTAACGATTTTGATTTGCATCCATGCCCCCAGGCAGGTATTTTTAGACACAATAAGCCCATTCCCAAGATGCACCGCAATCTTTCATGGGCAGATGTGACTTATTGGGGTTGGTGTAAATATTAACAAAGAAATTGCCGGCTTAGTGTGTCTAAAAATACATATTTAGCCACTTGTACGCATGTGCCCCCAACCACTGAAATCAAATCTGGCACCCCCCTCCCCAATGCACAGGTTGAGAACCACTGCTTTAGCCAAGGTCTCCATGGTACCAGTCTAGCCAAAGTGACGCGTGGGGAAAACAAAGGGTGGACTGTGATGGTTCTCGGCTGTTCAAGCTATGGTTATTACTGGGGCCATTGCTGCTGTACCACAAGCGCTGTTTAATGCAGACAATCTTAACTATCTACGCAGTCTTACTCTCAATGGATGCCATTTAAACATCTACATGTATAATTTCCTTCCTGTTTACGGTTACACTTAGCTCATGTCCCTTGCCACAGACGAATGAGATTACAGTTGTAAAAGGGACTATTCCATGTTTGCGATGACTGTCATTTGACGTGGCCTTAATACCAAGGTGAAAGAAGAAATGCTGGGTTTAAACCAGGTAACCACTATCAGGGGAGAGGAGGAATGCAGCCGTGGATAATTAAAGCACTGGATCCTTTCAACTACTCCAGATACATACTGTAATAATAACCCATAATTCCCGGCTCATTACACCACCGCGGTTCAAACGGTGAAGGCATCAATATGCACATACCGGCGCACCCCTAGCTCGCTGCTTGGCATGCATGCAAAGTAACAAATGACGCAACTAATGTTGCATGTTTCCTCAATAACAAATAAAGCTTTGAAACCTTGCAGGAGGGGTAGACGACTATAGTCTATCATTACACCGGCCCCGTTTGAAGCTGGAAGCTACAAGTGGTTGACAGCTCGCGTCTCGGATGAGCATTGGAGTAGAACAGTAGTCTCTGCTGTGCAGTAGGGATGGGACTATATGACATTTTCATATCACGATTATTGCGATAGAAGAAATCGCGATTTACGATATTATCGCGATAATCAAAATCCATTATCCTGGGATGGAACATTTGCCAAAAAATAGCAGATCCACAAGCTCACAACGCGTCGCAAGGCGACACGTTGTGAGCTTGTAGATCGGCAATTGTTTGGCAAAGATATTTGATAGAGATTGAAAAAAAGACTGTATCAAGTACGTATATTATACAGTAAGTACCTTTCGCCAAAGGATTTAAGTGGTACCGGAATATGCAGCCCCCTTCCTTCCTCCCCAGTTCCCACCCTTCATTAGCTACGAGTCGCCACAGTCTCCTCGACTGACTGACTGACTGACTGACTGACTCACTTATTATTATTATTATTATTATTGAGCGGTGGTCACACCGTCTCCATAGCGTGGCCGTGTGTGTAGGTATGTTTGTTTGTTAGTTAGTTTGTTTGTATGTGGGTGGGTGGGTCTGTATGTAGCCTCAAGCCTGTGTAGTACCTTTTCTGACCACACATGTTAAGGGAGGGGCGCTGTTGTCCAGGCCACACACACACACACACACACACACACACACACACACACACACACACACACGGGGGGGGAGAACCACCGCTCAGTTCACACGGGTGTGATTTTTATTGTGTCTGAAGTGGAGACGGTGAATAATTACCGTCAGCTGGGCAGGAAAATGACGGGACAATCTGAAGGGACAGAGGTGTCACGATGTCTATGTCTTCCAACATAACTTCCTATCGGGTCTACCGAAATTCCAAACTCATATTTTATAGATCGTCTCTGTCGGGGTGGAAACCTCATGTCGTTGTTGTCGTTCGAAAACCTTGTATGTCCAAAACCTTTCGTTTTGCATTTATCATATCATCATAGTGAAAACAGCCGATCTAAGCACACAACGCCTCACGGTGCGAGTCGTTGTGTGCTTGTAGATCTGCTGTTTTCACTACTTTTGTGCAACAGCCTTGTATGATGAAGCAGGGCTTTACTTGCGAAAGAACGTACAAATTTGATACTTGGAGATACGAGGTTTCCACCCGACAACGACGATTATGTCCAAAATGGTTACTTTTCAGGATTCAAATTCAAAAGCATCAAAAGCAGCAGATGCTCACGCTCGAACTTTCAGGAACCTGAACCTATTTTTTTGGTTCTGGTTTTGTTTCCATTGCGTACGGCCCAGTTCCAGACAAGGTTCCTGGAACCTTTTTTAGTTCCTGCTCCTGAGGTAGAACTAAACTTTAGGTCTGGGAACCTATGGGTGGTGCCAGCAACACTGCTGGTCTTTTTTTGGGACCTTCACGGTTAGTTCTGGTTATATGGAAACGTAAGCAGAACTTGGTCCCAGAATTTCACGGGTTCTTGAAAGTTCTTGGTTCTGGAAAGTTCTATAGTTCTGGGTTGGCCCTACAGTGGAAATGGGGATATAGTATCAAAAGGAGAGCTACATACATACAGTAGAGTAGAGGATGAGAGAAGAGGAGCAGAGAGACACAAGGGCCGCAAAGCGAAACACACATGAGAGCATTCTGGGAGGAGGAGGTGGTGGAGGAGGGGGAAAGGAGATGTACAATATGCCACACACACACACACACACAACCTGGTGACAGCGGCATGCATCTCACACACACGCACACACACACACACACACACACACACACACACACACACACACACACACACACACACACACACACACACACACACACACACACACACACACACACACACACACACACACACACACACACACACAAACACACACGTTCTCACTGGGGGGTCACTGTTACACTGACGGCACCGGCGGATGACAGCTCACGTCGCTGGGAGTCCAGAGCTACAGGCGTGACAACAGAGCATGGAGACATGGCCAGAGGGAGAGAGAGAGAGAGAGAGAGAGAGAGAGAGAGAGAGAGAGAGAGAGAGAGAGAGAGAGAGAGAGAAAGAAACTGTCACTAGCTAGACTTCACTGGCTAATTAGGGATAATCTTACCGTGCCGCCCGGGGCTGTTTGTGTGGGCTCGGCAGGCAGGCGAGGTATTAAGTGGAATTTGCTTTGGAGAAAATTAGGGCGGCATAATATGACAAAGGAGTATCGATGTTGCAGATACTTGTATCTTGGGCGCGGGAACACATGTAAGTCATTACATGGCATGCGGCGGAGGGGAAATTCAAGAATGCATCATTCTTACTATACCTGGATTCCGGTTGAAGCGATATTGGATCGGCCTTGCCTTTCCTTACGGTTATACATGCCAAAATACACTCTGCATCTGATGTCAACTGTGAGTCAACTTGCCCTCTCTGCTTCGGCAGCCACAGCGGTACTCCTTCCTCGTATAATACCGTACACCCAGAGCTCGTTACCATTCCAGCAGCCAATTGACTCATTAAAGTTTCAATAAGCAGATGAAAGGCCAGAATGTAGTACAGTCATTTTCCAACGGTAATAGTCTTAAGGATTTTCCCCTTTGCTTGCTCATGTGGTTTCATTCTGAACGTTTGGCCGGGCAGAGGCTTTAATCGCGTTGCAGTGACAACTTGAACTGCGGATCACCTCAACCACATTTTATTCTTTAATTAAAAGAATAGGCGTATGACTGTTGTGTTTCACCTTTTCAACAAGGACAACAACACAATGTCTTGCCAGGTGCAGGGGAAAAACCTATCAAGGGTTTTGCTTTACAACGCTTGCGAAACAGAATCGGATGTCTGACTCCCACGTCCCTAATTGTGGGGGATTCCTCTCTCTCCTCGAACCTGCATTAGCATTCCAAGTCTTACAGGATTAGAACAATTTAAATCTGCCAATCAAAACTCCATTATTGAAAGTGGAACTCCGTGTTTTGAAATATACGGCCGCTCTTTGGCGTGTTGCCAGGCGGCCGACCGACACTGAACGCAATCAAGCTCCAACGACTCCAATAAAGAGGCCGATCAATTCGGAATAACAAGAAATTAATCTTGCAAGTGGGGCGCCCGCAGAGGGATCTACCGAGTGCAGATTGCTGTGTCTGTGCGCCTCCTGGAAAGAAGCTAAAAACATTGTCCAGACTTTTCTCATTCCAATGTTTCCTCCATGCCCAAGAGGGCTGACTCTATCCACCATGGCCCACTCAGCAGTTTCCATCCCATTTTCCCATCGATTTCCCCCAGCGAACGCCCTCCAATCTCGTCTCACCAAAGAAGAGCAAATTAAAAGCGTGACACTCGGCGGTGAGCCCGGTGAACGGGCTCAGGTCGACGTGTGAAATGGAAAGGAAGCGACACCGCGGGAGACCTCATCCCCTTCCCATGCATTGTTTCATTCTCAGCACGGATAGAGTCAATTAAGAGCATGTAAGAGTAATTGGGGTCAAAGATGCTGTGCTGGGTAATAAGAGCACTCGGTGTCAACTGCCGGAGGCCCTGCAGCGTTGTGCCGCTATCAAAACACCCACTAAATGATGTTCAATTATGGGTAAAAAGCCCAGTTCATTTCTGTATGCCAGCACACGTGCACTCTCGAAAACCCTATACTTTGTTTTAAATGCGAAAAGTGGGTGTTATTCTAAGGGCGGATCATATTTTAGGCTTAATATCAGTGCCAGCCATATGCTACATGCTCTCATTTCCCTTCCATACCCACAGCAAGTGTTCGAGAGTCATTTCCTCAAACCCAATGAAAATCATATCCCTCCAATTTTGTGGCGAGCTAATAAGTTAAGCAGTCTTGTTCGGTGTACTTTAGGTCTGGACTGTTAGCTTGTGAAATAATAACGCCAGACTTATGAGCAGAAATATAACTGACGATTTGATTCCAATATGCCATGATTGAACTGGTGCTGTGGGCTTAGTGAACACAGTGCACATACAGTATCTGTAATGAGTTCTTGTATCACGTTGTAGGAGTACATTAAAATCATTCTTAATCTCAATTCAAACTGGTTAATTATACAACAGGTTCATTGAGTTAACCTTGGTGCCACTACTGTATGACATGCCATAAGTAGTGCCACTTTGTTTGGTGTAAATTAATGTGTAATATGGGTATTTAATCATTTGGATAAATCTAGCACATCTCTGAAAGTTCTCTGAAAAGTTTGCGATAATGGTCATAAGACCTTAGCAGGAGCGTTGATTGGTATTTGGCTCTGAGGCGTACAATATCCAGCACTAATTAGTGGTTTCTTTGAAAGAAAACGAAATGAATCAGATCGTCAGATCACCACAAGGCAGCTGAGAACTGTGCTATAATAGTCTCTGGTATGAAAATTCCCCTCCATCGTTTTTGGGCTGTGTAGCGTAAGTTCATTCGTCGCTACGAGGCATTGAATATAAAAACAAGCAGTGAGGAAGGTTTCAGATCTTCAAAACCCCAGGGTCAGGTCAACATAGAACCCCAAGCTGAAGTGTGAAGCCCTTTGTACATCATGTCAGTGTGGTATTGTATATTCTCTCTCTCTCTCTCTCTCTCTCTCTCTCTCTCTCTCTCTCTCTCTCTCTCTCTCTCTATTTATTGTAATACGTTTGCTACTGAAGATAGAGGCTAGGGAGGATTGGCTTTATTTCAGCCAAGGAGAACAATAATGACCTATTTTGTGCAGGACTTCTCTGAGACAAACCCATATATGGGGGGGTTACATAAATATGATGGACATCACATACTGACCACATGAAGGTCCACATTCATGAAGGCATGCTGTTATTGGACTGTGTCTTGTTATCATTGTCAGGCAGAAACCTCTTATCTCCGTATTTTTACTTTTTGTGTAATTTTTTTCGTAAATTAACGCCACATTTCGCACTTGCAGATCTGCTACTCCTTTTTAAAGATATGTTTTGGGGCTTTTATGCCTTTATTGATAGGACAGTAGACTGACAGGAAATGGGGAGAGAGATGGGGAATGACACGCAGCAAAGGTAGTCGGGATCGGGACTCGAACCAGCGACACGCTGTCAGGCAACACTGGGCCTATGTGGTATGAGCCTGGACCGGTAGGTCAGCAGGCAGGCGCCCCCAAGATCTGCTACTTTAGCTATTTTCGAATTTGAATCCTGAAAAGTAACAATGTTGGGCATACAGCATGAGTTTTCAACCCGACAATATCCTACATTCTTATCTTTTCCATCTGCCGGAGCCTTCGTGTTTTTAATTTTTTTACTCGTTATAAATCACCTTGACTGAAGACGACGTTTGCTTTTATGACATTACCACACTAAAGCAAACTGTTTATCTCACCGAAATAAGAGTTACAGTCTATTGTCATTTTGGTGTGTGATTCACAACCATGAAAAACAGTGTCTGTCCTGTCTTCCTCGGCTCCATTCCCCCCAGACTGTTCTCCCTTCACTGGCATTCTTTTGCCATGACCCAGGGAGGTGGGGTGCTACATCAAACAAAGGCTGTCTATACAAGTACATATTCTCTTCTCTCTCTAACCAAATCCCATGGAAGCATGGCATGTCATACTCGAGTCAGTCGTCCACTCATTTCCTTTTCAAAAAGAGACATCCGATCTCTTATATCATTCACAACCTTTCTCGTCGAGCCAGTTATGTGGGCCAAGCCCTGTCTTTCAACGGTTTTGTTTGCGATAGATATTTGTTGCTAGATTGCTTTTTTTGTTTTCTTGAGCTTCGGTTGATCCAGCCCTCCGATATTTGTTGTGTTTGTTCTGGGCCACCTGTGGCTTGCACTGGTTGACGTCATGGTGGTTAAATTGTAGGGTTTGAACGTGTGGTTTTCAGCATTCAGCATTCATGGCTGCCATGCACTGTTATAGTGGCGTACTGTGTACTGGGTCAAAGGTGGAGATGATGAACTACCTTTTTCATCAGGGTGAGTCAGTGCAAGTCTGATTGTGTACGTGTACGTGTGGATGTGTGTGTGTGCCATGTTTTACCATGCTACTATGTGTGTGCCATGCTTTTGCAAGGCCACATAGTAGTGTGTGTGTCTCTTTATAAAGAGTGTGCCTGTGACAGTGTCGTGTAGGTATAGTTCTAGGTACACAGTGTGTGTGCACGCGTTGCTCTCGGCGTCGGCGATAATGCTATGGTATGTCCATCTCTCATCACATCTTTCTTTTGTTGAGGCTCCTCCTCCTGTCTACCTAATGCCAGTAAATTGCCATAAGTCATACGTGTGTGTGACACACCTGAATGTTCACACGGAATGTTTCCCCCCAGAATAGGGATAATGGGGTTCAGTCAAACATCAAGTAAAACAAATATTGTACTTTTCACTCCACTCCACTTCTTTGAAATCGTGAGTTACTAATTACTATACTCTTAGGCTATTTGAATCTACAAGCTCACAACGCGTTGCAATGCGACACGTTGTGAGCTTGTAGATCTGCTATTTTCAAAATATTTGTACGGAGTTTGAACATTCCTCAAAATGAGTAGTATAAGTACATTTTGAAAACCAAACGTTTACTTCAGTATACAGAGTATTTTTTTACATTGTGTTATTGACACTTAAAAATAAATACATGGGAGTAGTTTTTCCACCACTTGTGGTACGGTATGTTGATCTCTCATCATGCCTTTCTCTGAACGCAAGTAAATCGCCATACATACTTGGGTGTGTGCGTGTGCGTGCGTGCGTGCGTGCATGCGTGCGTGCGTGTGAGCGTGTGAGCGTGTGTGTGTGTGTGTGTGTGTGTGTGTGTGTGTGTGTGTGTGTGTGTGTGTGTGTGTGTGTGTCTGTGTGTGTACAGAACATATAAATGTGCTGTACAAGTGACCCTACTGTGAAGGAGTGACCTTACTTTGTAGCTACAGTATTGTATTATAGTGTTCAAAGTCTGTATGTGAAAATGTGTGTGGGTGTATCCAACAATGTCTTGTGTGTGTGCGCGCGTGCGTGTGTGCTCTTTGTGTCAGTGGCGTGCCCTTGCTTGCCCCATATGGTGTCTGAGAATGAAAAGACACTTGCCGCAACTAAACCATCATCCCACTCCCAGCTAAATCTTTCAAAATCCTTTCGCTGCTCCTCGCCGTTTCTCTTTAACCCAAAGGATTCAGACTCTGTGCCATCTGCTGTGTTGCTACAGTGTTGATGTATGCAGCATCCCCCTTGGGAAAAGTGTCTGCTGGCCTGCCAATTCAAATGAGCATCTTCCTCACACTCCTCTCTCCCTCTCTCCCCCCTCCTCCTCGCAGCACAAAGTCAAAACACACACAGGACACACAGCCGTGCACTAAGAATTATAGGGAAGCAACTGTCGATTATTTCAAAACTATTTGTATCGTTTTGGCGATCTTCTACTTTGTCACACTTTCAGTAAAAAAAAGGTGACAATTCTTGCACGTTTTTCTTCCGAATTTTTCATTTTCTTTTAATTATTATTATCTTTTTTCACAATTGATATAATGGAGTACAGTTCGATAAAGTGTTCTGCCCCTACAAAGACTGATATGGACTTTAACGTTCACATATTTACTTACTTACATGCATTACTGGTTTCTGCTTTCTATTGCTTTTTCTATTTCTCTTCATCCATCTCTTTCTGTGTTCAATTGCATTTGGTACTTTAAGTAGGCCTACATTTACATTACATTACACAATACCTCTGTAGTTTTACTCAAGTAGCCTACATTTTGAATACAGGACATCTACTTGTAACAGAGTATTTCTACAGTATTGATACTTTTACTTGAGTGAGTACTTTTCCACCAGTGCTCATTCCTCATTGCCAGAGAGGGAGGACCCAGGGGAGGGCTGAGACGTGCTAAATGTGCTAACAGGTAATGTATGAGTGACATTATATGGGACAGTCTGTCCTGTCTGTCTGTCTGTCTGTCCCCTGGGGCCAGGCTACTTTAATGGCTTGAATGAAAGGAGGGGGGGACCCGACACAGAGCCCAGCTGTACACCCCAGGGTGTGATTGAATGGATAATAAAACATCCTGTCCCTTACATACATATAGGAGGGACTTTTTATTTTTTTTGTTAACACATTCAGTGTTAACATTTTTTCCCCCTGGTTGTCACTGTTTTTGACCTCTCCCATACTGTTAAGATCTGTCTGTGCGTGTGTGCATGTGTGCGTGTGTGCGTGTGTGCGTGTGTGCGTGTGAGTGTGTGCATGGGCAGGTTAAACATACTCTGGGGGGCGTTTTGTTAGCAGGTGAATCTCGTTCGTCTTTCTAGCTGACGGGTGGTGTTGAGATGTGTGTGTGCGTGCGTGCGTGTGTGTTGGCTCTCCACCCAACTCCACGGTGATCCGTCTCCCTGGTGTCAGGGCGACTTGGGACAACTCCCAGGCTGTGTTGACCCACACACACACACACACACACAGACACACACACACACACACACACACACACACACTCCTATTCATTCCCAGACAGACTCACAGACGCACAGTTACACACACAGTTACACACACACACACACACACACACACACACACACACACACACACACACACACACACACACACACACACACACACACACACACACACACACACACACACACACACACACACACACACGTTGCACTAAAGCTCTGGATAAATACAATTAAGCAGCCCCACCCTCTCGTCATTCTTATCTCATCTCGCCTCCTAACCTTACACCCCTCTCCCCCCCCCCCCCCCCCACACACACACACACACACACACACACACACACACACACACACACACACACACACACACACACACACACACACACACACACACACACACACACACACACACACACACACTCCTCCAGACAGTGAAGGTGATCCATCTCTCTCCTGCTCACTCCATCATTCTCACCCCTTCCCTACTGTCCTCCCTCACCTTCCTTCCTTCCTTCCCCTAACCCCCCCCCCCCTCTCTCTCTATGTTTCATGCAGGGCGACCAACACGTCCCCGTTTGACCAGTGATTGTCCCGCTCTCAACCCGGGGGTCCCGGGTCGGTCCCATCTAAAACAGTGATTCTCAAACTTTCACATTTTATTTCAAGGACCCCCACATAACTCAGTTACACACCTTTTAAGGGTCCATTTGAAACCCCCTCAAGGAACACATGAGAGTCACTGGTACCCCACTTTGAGAAACACTGCATTTGAACCCATTTAATCTGAGTTAATTGATGACACTTTGTCATACAACAGTGCAGTGTTGTGTTCTACTGTACCGTGTGACGGTAGTATGACGTGCAGAATGTTTGTTATGAATCAATTATCTTTTATAACTGTTTAAATTGATTAGTTAGTAAGTTCCTATTGGAGACATTTCAATAGTTTCCTTGGAAAATGTGCTTTGTTTGTGTACAAGTGCTGCTACAGCATGGCACTTCACGTGTGACTGTATAGGCCGATACTCGTACTGGCTTTACAATATCATATTACACTGTAATGTAATGTTAATATCAATGCAGCAATGAACCTGTAATGAGTTATGTTTTTTTACTCAGAGTTATAATGAAGATAAGGATTGTACCGTAACTCTTAATGTTCCTTATTACCGTGTATCCCAAGCTATGGTTAAATAGCAACTATTACACAGCCATCCATCCATCCATATAGCACACAGCCACACCAATGCACATAACAGCTACTATTTGAAATATTTGATCGTCTGCAGTGCCAACAACAAAATGGCCAAAACAGGTTTGGAAAAGTTGTCAGAAGTGCAGTGATATACCGCATCAATGACCAAATTATTCATCTCCCCCCTTCACTCTGTCTCGCAAGGTGGATTGAATGATGAAGCCATTTTCCCCCCTGACTTGCCAGACAGTGGGTTGAATCTATTGCGGAGCCGTGCCACACTATTCATTACGCTGCCCCGGAGTTACCTGGAGGGGTCCATGATACATGATAATACCTTCTGTTTTGTTTGTCATAAATTCTAGCGTCCCAGGCAGTACACAAACCCCTCGTCCGGAGGAGTGTGTGCTACCCAGGGCGGCCAAGCGCTGCACCATCTGTGCTGCTTGCTAGCTTGTGTATTCGCCATCTCAACCCCGAGGTTCCATGCATCACTCGCATAACGGGGCTGAGGGGCAGAGCTGCTGGGGATGATGGGCCCCGCATTATGCAGCCACGCTACCGTGGAGAAAACAACACAGAATGTCTCATTCTTGCCTCTTTTTCCCCGCATCCTCATCGCATCTGCAGCATCAATTTCCCGGTAATGGAATGATGTTTTTCTCTGTACTTTTTTTGCAGTATACTTGAGTCTTCTTAACAGACGGGCAGGTTTACTGTATGAGAAGCTGTGGAAGTGTACATTCTTCAAAAAGCACAGAATTCATATAGTTTGGATTTAGAAAAGTATTTTTTTTTTGGGGGAGGGGGCGGGGGGGTGCAGTAGGTAGTGCTGTCGCCTCACAGCTAGAAGGTCCTGCGGTCGACACTGTGGGCGCATGAGGGTGTGTTCTCTCCTCCACTTCATTAGTGCCCATACCCTATAGGTGGGGTTGGCAAAGGGGCCTTTCTGTGTGGAGCTTGCATGTTCTCCCCGTGCCTCCTAGGGTAGGTCACAAAAAACATGCAGTGATCCTGGTCTCTATACTGCCTCCCCCTGGCCAGCTGGGGCACCTGATGGAGGGGAAAGGAACTGGTTGGAATAACGTGTTCCTTCCGCTCGCTACGTCCAACCGGGGAAACTCCCCCCTGTCAGGTGAAAAGAAGCGGCTTGGACTCCTCATGCATAGAAGGAAGCATGAGGTCAGTCCCTTGCTCTCCCCAGGTTGGCAGAGGGAGTGTAGCGCCCAGGATTACATTAGATAATTGGCACTGGGTGAAAAATGGGTTGCAAAATCGTGGGATAAAAAGTAAATGTTCTCGGATTCTAGATGATGTTTTCACTATGGCAGTTAAAGAGTTAATGGGTTAATGTGGAAAAAGCAATCAATAGAATAATCACTAATAAAACAATTGATAGTTGGCAACTATCCATTGTTTTATTTGCGATTATTCTATTGATTGCAGCCGTCGTGTCCAAAGGGCACTTTTTTATTGGCAAAATGTGCACATTTAAAAATTAGCCAAGCACAGTTATCACACGGAAAAAACACAAAACGTGAAAACAATAAGGTGTCTGACTTTCTCAGACTCACAGAGACAGTTACTAATACCTTTTTTCTCTCCTTCTTATTCCCCTGATTGAGCGGATCTAGACAGGAATGTAGAGGCTGTATGTCTGCTGGAATGTAATGATCTCTACACCTCGCTGGAACAAAGAACCTTATCTCTGTGTGCCGTCTGCTGTTTCCTTCACCCTCTGGCTCTGAGGACACCAAGACCATGAAGACAGCTTAAATCACTGTCTCTATATATCTTTCTCTTTCTCTCCTTTCCTTCCTCTCTATCTGTATAGCAGTGTGATCTGTTTGTATCTCTGCTATTTTAACTCCCTCATTCACTCCATTGCCATTTTCTTCTAACCGTACACCTTGTATATCGTTGCTGTCGGGCAGAAACCTCTTATCTCCATATTCTAACTTATTTCGTAAATGAATAGCCTACTTGGTCATACTACAGTGTCACACTAAAGTATCAACGGTAGCAGATCCACAAGCTTGAAATGTAGCGTGAAGCGTCGCGTTTCGAGCTTTTAGATCTGCTACTTTTGCTGTATTTGGATTCTGAAAAGTCAAGGTTTTGGACATAATGAGGTTTCCACTAGCCTAGAGACACTAGCCTATTTAAGCTTTGTATGGCGACGACAGATGACAACAGCAACCGTAAATGATCAGCAACCTGATCAACCTGCCGCCGTAGCAGCAGTCTGTACTACGCCAGAATGTCCCTTTCCACGTTGCTTCTAAAACGTCTGCTCCATCGACGCGTCGCCATGGGAACCAAATCGTTGACGCAGCAACCTTAGTCCCGCCTCACGTCGCGGTAGTAGAAACGGTTTCCTTAAATTCCCTAATATTTTACTCTACCATTACTCATATCAGATATACAGTATTTGATATATCTGCCCTGTTTTCCTTCTATATCTAATTCTTCTTCCCTTTATTGAAATCAGGAAAACGTTCTTTAAAAAAGAAATCACCCACTTACTAATGATATTGAATCTCTGTTTGGAACAGACAGGCCTCATCCAATTGGACAGAGGGGAAAAAGCAGCATCGTTTATCTGATTCAAGTACTGTAGATTTGTTCTCTCTACTAGAGGCGCCCTGCCACATATAGAACTGATAAGCGCAGGTGTGCATAATACGTACAAAGCCACGCAATGACAGCAAAATGCTCTGTTGAAAAACATCGTAAAAAAAGACACCACATGGGCAGAAATACAATCCGGTGTGACCGGAAAGTTATAAAATTGTTTTTTAAAATTCACTACAAAAACTGTCCCATTTCCCCCCCAATTGAAATAATAATAGTTGTTTTCAGTGGTTGCATAGACGTTTATCATGTTATTTTCCCGCTCACCTAACCAATCAGAAAAAATAAATGCATTACGTGAATTCAACACTGAGGCTGATGTTTGTCAGACGTTAACATCACTGTACATAATATGCACGTGCATGAATGGGTGTGCGCGATGAACGCGTGCACATTGATTTAAGGGTCCGGGTTTGAGGGGCTGAATGGTCACCCACCATACCCCTGTAAACCTGTGATCAGGTGACAATAAAGCAGTTGAAGTGTCATTATAGGTGTGTTACCTACACAGTTAGGTGATATCTGGCAGTTTTTCGCCCAGTAGCTATAGCTCATGGTAAACTAAATGTCACAAGTGTTTCATCTATTTGTCTTCCACTCTCACACATTTCTTAAAAGATAAGATAAAGCAGATACACCTTTATTGATCCCCTGAGGGAGGGAACTCCAGGTGCAGCAGCAGTAAATATGAGGAAACACAGTCCTGGTAGAGATTCAGAGTCAAGGACCAACCCAGTAGCTCATGGTTAACTAAATGTCACAGTGTTTCATCTATTTGTCTTCCTCACACATTTCTTAAAAGATAAGATAAGAAGATACGCCTTTATATGATGCCCTAGAGGGAAGGAACTCCAGGTGTCATACTGTAGCAGCAACAGGAAACAGCACTGAGTATACAGTAGGAAATACATGGAGAGGCACTGGTTATAGATGATGAATGAGAACAAAGCTGGTCCTAGATATCTACACTGGATAAATTAATGAACATACAGTTTATATTATCGTCTCTGTCGGGTGGAAACCTCATTATGTCAAAATCGAAAGTATCAAAAGTAGTAGATCTACAAGCTCGAAACACGGCACTTTGTGCTGCATTTCAAACTTGCACATCTGCTACTTTTGACACTTTTTTGTGACGCTGTAGTATGATCAAGTTGGGCGTTCATTTTCGAATAAACACAAAAACCTGTCAGCAATGATATGTACAGTCTAGCAATATAAATGTACAGTACAACAGTTAGTACATGGGTCGATATATATGCACAGAACACCGACTGTACAGTCTCTCAACAGTTATCCTCAACAGGCTTCTGTGAGAGTTTGTCAATGCACCTCCAATTCATGTGCAAGTGCACCAGAGTCAAGTCATAACAGACAGTTATGACTGTCATCTGTCATCTGAGATGACAGTTATGACAGTCATCTCAGATGGGGTCAAGCTCGGTCCTGTACCCTGTTAGCTACTGGCACAAAGGACTGGCCAAGGAGACTTGTTTAGTGTTTTCTTTCTTTTTCTTCTCTTTTTTGCCTTTTTTAACAGGGCCAATGTAAATGAGATATGATTCAAACAAATGATTGAAAGCTATACAGCCACCGCAGCAGTCCTTTCGCATCACGCTGTTATGCATCATTATTTTCTTTTGCGATTTTTCTTAACCACGCACAACGGTGTCATGTGACCATAGCGGATCAACAGTACAAGTTGTGTCGAGCGAGCGTGTGTGTGTGTGTGTGTGTGTGTGTGTGTGTGTGTGTGTGTGTGTGTGTGTGTGTGTGTGTGAGCGTGCGCGTGTGCGTGCGTGCGTGCGTGCGTGCGTGCGTGCGTGCGTGCGTGCGTGCGTGCGGTTGGTTTGTGTTATGCTATGGGAACTGTACTCTGGTTGTGTCTGCTGGCTGTTGAAGTGTGGTGTGGTCAGACAGATTAAAAAAGCCCTGTGTCAGAGTGAAAGGATGTCAATTAGAGCCTGGCCAAAACACACAGAGGGAGGGGGGAGGGAGGGAGGGAGGGAGGGAGAGAGAGACTTAAAGTAGGAGATGGAGTTATGAGGATGGTGGATTACTGACATTGTTGTGACAGAGCTGTCTGGGTCACCTGGGTCCATTGAGAGGAGCCGTCCACCACTGTTTCCATTAAATGAGTAGTGTCAAGAAATTACTATTTCTATATTTTACCTACCCGGTGTTGTCTTTGAGTCGTGCAGAGTTTTAGTTTGTAAGACTTTAAAGTTATACCATGTAACTTTTTTTATAAAACAAATCTTAAAATTGTCCTAACTGTTAAATCGCTAAAGTTTTAGAACCCCCACTCCGTTATTTTCAGCTTCTGAAGCCTTCTCTTTATATGTTTTCTATGAGTTGTGAGGGGGGGAGAATTTCCCGGCAAAATGATGTCATCTCCCACATGATACACTACCGGCCAATCACAGCGCCGATCATACACCACCGGCCAATCACAGCGAGTCTTGCTGTCTCTAAAGGAAGTAGCTTCCCTCAGCAACTGTGTTTACATTGGTGAAGGAATCTTGCTTGCTACTCCCTCAATCCTGGTCTAAAAATGATGGGAGACGGCTCTACGGAATCGTATCGGCGAGGCGGAGGTGCTCGCGACGGCCGCGGGGGTCCGCAGACCCCCGTTCCGGTGGTCCGCGGCGACTCCGGCCGAAAAAAGCAATACCGCTACTGACCACTAGTTGAGCAGCTTCCACAGTACAGCTTTAACTGACAGTTAGAACATTGTCTAGTCCCCCCTTGCCAACGATTTTGAGCGTTTTTACTAATAACAACAGATGTTCTTCCCCCAACGTGCGGACAGACATGGGTATTGTAGTCCCAGTATCACTAACGGGTGTGGGGGAGCACTTGCTATCATAATCCAATGAAATTAAAGTGTGGGTGTAGTGCAAAAAATATGTATTTACATGTTCATCACAGAAGAATCTTTAAGACCGGTGAGTTTCAGGTGGAAACTAGAAGCAGTGCTCTTCCGAGCACAGGTCTCAGCCAGGTGAGGTAGGTTATTGTGGCCTCCTGGTGGCGCTATAATAGTCCAATGTGAAAAGGGTGCCATGTCTTCTTCGGCCTTCGGCCTTGCAATATGACGCTGCATTCATGATTTGAGGCATTGTTCCAAAAATATGTTTTGCTAAAGTCGAACTGCTGATGGCGCTATAACAGGCCAATGTGAAAAGGATGGAATAATATATGTTCCTCGACCTAGAGGGAATGTGCGTGCAAAGGTTCACGGAAATCAGACCCTGTGTTCATGAATTGAGGCATTGTATTCAAAACGGACCAATCCTCCAAACTTTGGAGGCCAATGTTAGCCAATTAGGATGGAATATGAAATATCGGACAGATCCGTCTTGATCACATGACTAGACACTGTGTACTGATTTGCGTGATCTTTGGATAACATTTGAAGAGGGCAGATTTCATATGGCCTACAGTTTCCTTCCTATAAATGTACTTATTATTCATGGACTGTCAGACGCCAGTGTAGTCGCGTGAAATTCATATATTGAAGTTTCTGAGTGTTTTGCATTGAACCTGGGCAGAGGAGAATATTTCATTCTCAATATGTGAAAGAAAGTGTCATGGCAGACACAGACAGCGAACCCAAATGCATACACAGACCAAGGAGACATAAAGAGACAGTCAATTAGTCAAACCTCAGGTACAAGTTTCTTACGCCTTTGTAATGAACAAAAGTAGCTACAAGCTTGCTTCACGAGCAGGACAAGTAAACTGAGGTTCTTTTATACATTTCAGCTCAGAATAACCACACCAATTTAGAATTACCATACCATTTATTGCAATGTTATTATCATATGCAATGAATTGCATTTAGTTTTGGCGTTGTAGCTCTGTGGTGATCATACAGATTATCTGCTCGAACATGAGACTTAATCTGATATCACAAACCCCCCGGAGCAAATGATGTACAAACATAACATGTACAACATGAAATCACAGCAGATCATAAAATGATATCATAGAAACACAGACTAATCCATGATAAATACACATCGACCTGAGACGACCTTACAGGGAGGAGCCGGGGAGGTGGAGGAATTTTAAACACTGACAGCGGTCCGGCCAGTGTGGCAGCTAAAACTAAGACTAAGCAGAGGAGTGAGACAGCTTAAATATACCGCCTGAGATGCACTGTGGGTAGAGGGGCGTATGCTAGTAGCTTGCAGCAAATAAGAAGAACGTACTGTAGTGACAGACAGCACTTGTGGGTGTAAGATGAATTAGCTTGTTATCGAATGAATGAAGAGGGCGTCCGGGGAGAAAGCAACGACCATATATTCTGATTAAAAGAACTTCCGCAGGCTCAATTCCAAGCAGCTTCTTCTCAGGTTGCATAGAACAAAGTACATACAGTCTTTCTGGTTGTAGATCTTCAGGCCATGGATTTGGCTGGCTGTGTGGGAAGGCCAGACGTAGAACAGGTTGCTGTTATCACTGTATGACTTATTGTTCAAAGGAATTATACTGTTGCAGTTGGGCGGAAACCTCGTATCTCCATATTATTATTTTTTTCCAGAATGACTGCCCTACTATTCCTAATCATACTAAAGTGTCACACAAAAGCATCAAAAGCAGCAGATCCACAAGCTCTAAACGTGGCTTGTGAGCTTGTAGATCTGCTACTTTTCCTTCTTTTGAATTTGAATCCGGTCTCCTTGCTTAGAAAGAAAGCCACATGAAGCCACCACGAAACGATGAAAATGCACGAACACAGTAAAATACTGTAAACGTAACTCTGAGAGAGTATGGACCCTCCAGAAGATAAAGTCTACTCTCTGACAGTAGCCTAGTCATGATGAATGAGGGATGGAGGCGGGCTGGGGCAGGGCAGTAGAGAGAGAGAGGGGGAACAGAGGTGCAAGGATTAAGTAAGAGAGAGACAGACAGACGAAGGGCCAAGGGAGTGAGAGACGGGTGGAGGCGTGCATAGGAGTCAGAGAGCATGAGAGATGATGAATTCTTCTAGGTAACAGAAAGGCTCAAATAAAACTAAAATGGAGAGCATAGCGTGCAGACCCAGAAATAAAGACAGTATTTAAAGTGGCTTACTTTTGAACTGAATCCTCTTGGTTCCCTGTGGAACATGAGGATGTGACTGGCTGCTGGTCCCTTCTGTGGACGTGTCCGAGTTTCATTCCTACTGTATAGCACCACACCGCCAAAAGTTTGACACATTTTGTGAGATAAATAAACAGCCAGGTCTACGAAAACAAGCCCAAAAGAAGCGACTATCGGCTCCATGAGCACTAAACCTATTATACATTGGCTATTCGCTTGTAGATCTGCTATTTTCAAAAAGACTTGGTGAGTGCGAGAGGTGAGTGTGTGCGTGTGTGTTTGCGTGTGCATATATGCATGTGTGGGTCTGGAGCTAATCTCAGTCACAAACTTTAGACCTTACAGTATATGCATTGTTTTCACGTGTTTTATATTTTCTGAAATAATGTGTAAAATCCACTTTCATCTGTCTTTAGATAAAGACAAATTGAAAATCTAAAACCCTGAAGCTTAATTTATACTGTGGTGAGACGAGACAACGTGGCTCATCACTCAATACCAGTGTTGGGTAGCGTTACTTTTTTTAGTAATATAGACTGATTACATATTACCTTGATTTTAAAGTAATATTTTTCGTTACATATTACCCCCCGAGGAGGAGTAATATATTAATATTACTTTACTTATTACTTTTTGGTAAAAAAAAAAAAAAAAAAGCTCAAATTGAACAAATAATTATCTAGATATTTTATTATTATATTTTATATTTTTTATTATTTTATTTTATATTTTGTCTGTTTTTTCATATGAAACACAATAGACCTATACCTTCTTAAATGTGGCCTATAATGACATGACAAGTTTGACAACAAGATACAAACCTCTATGCCTTTTTTATTAAAGTCCACAGAACAAGATCTGCATGAGCAGCAGCATATAATGCAAATTAAATTGCTGTTTAAGGTGCTTTCTTCAAGTGGACCATTTCAGTCATGTGGAAAATACAAACACATGGGCTACATATTGGCTGTAAGACATCGGTCATTATAATGAATGAACAAACACATTGTAAACAAAACACTTGTTAGCCTACGGTATAAACGAAAAAAGCTAGCAGGTTCATGAGAACAAGGCCTTGACATGTTTTCAACAATTAAATAAA
Organism: Nannobrachium achirus; assembly: GCF_963921795.1. Lineage (NCBI taxonomy): Eukaryota > Metazoa > Chordata > Actinopteri > Myctophiformes > Myctophidae > Nannobrachium > Nannobrachium achirus. Next base: position 41,624,284 of record NC_137810.1, read on the forward strand.
GGTTACTGGCTTTATAAGCCAACGAAATAGTGCAATTACACTCAAGAACAAGGCATGCATACATTTTTAACAATGACACACAAAGAGCATGCCTATTGGCTTTAAGAGTAAGACCCAACGAAATAGTCCCATTTAGGCTCAATTGCAGCTTAAAACACAGCCTAATAAAATAAAACAAATAAAAACAAACAAAAAAATCTATATACACATTAAACAATATTAGACCTACTGAAGAAGGGCACGGACCCCCACAACAATTAAAATAAACGTGCGCTCGCTCGGATTGGAGGCCTCTCTACGGCCAGCACTGGCCTTATTTGTCAAACTGAGCAAAACTGAACAAACGAAAACCAAACCATTATTAGGCCTGCTATGTGACTGTCTATGGCTCATTTCAGTCCAACAAGGACACAATAAGGACAGTTCACAGATCAGATTATAGGGAAACAACAATGACCATGTCCTATTCACATTATGTAGGCAGACTCAAAATAAAATAAATATAGGCTACTAGACCTGTCCTAGACTAAATTAACAAATGACAAATAAATTAAACAACGTAAGGCATAGCCTTCCAGCCTTCCTTGATAGAATCTGGAGCCTAATCCATAACAGTATAGTACCTGTTAAAACGCATCAGAAGAAGCTGTTCGAAGCGTCGGTCACCGAGACGATTTCGTTTTGGGGTGAGTATAAGACTGCCAAGACTGAACAGCCTTTCTACCGGTGCACTGGATGCTGTTGGCGCGTTGTAACGGATTGAAATTTGTTTTATTCTATTAAACTGGTGCAGGTGTTCCATCGTTGTGGCGCTGTTCAGATAAGTAATTACCTCGGTTTCCACAGACATAGCGGCGCTCTCACCCTCGGGTCCTTCCTCAAAGGAAAAGAAGTCATCCTCCTCCTCACTAGCAGCAGCAACAGCAGGCGTCGGATTATTGTTGGGTGCAGGCTCAAGTTTGCGACACTCCGTAGTGAGCAACAGCTTAATCTGATCTCTTCTCGCCTCTTCTTTAACCCAGCGCAACTTGAATTTGGGCAGAGAGACAGCGGCCAGGAGCGCATCTTTGGAGTCGAGAATCCCCCCAAATCGAACTCGAATTGCACCCACTATTGCCTCGGGCAGTCCGGCGGTCATTTGCGATAGGCCATTTTTCAATGCCATGGTTCTGTCCATTAGTATCTCTAGCGTTGGCTGAAGCGTCCCATAATAACAAGTGTTCTCACCCTGCAGAATGTCAAGTGCGACTGTGAAGGGCTTCAAAACAGCACAATATTCCTTGAGAAACAGGTATTCCCTGTCGTTCATACATTTAATCTGAAGCTCTCTGCTGAGATCTTGGATGTCAGCGAGAGGCATTGCTGTGATCCGTGAATATGCATCGTGGAATGAGTTCCACCGTGTCACTGTGGGGACAATCAGCTTCCGAGTACTGAGCTCCTCCAGGGACTCTGATGCTGTAGAGGAGCGGCTGGTTCTTGACCACAACGCGGAACATTTGGCCGTAGCACTGCGATACACAGCCCTCGATTCTGAATTAGATGACAGCCATTTATCAACCTCATTGTTGGCAATTAAATTAAGTGTATGTGCTGCACATCTATAGTGGGTAGGCAATGCAAATAGACCAGGTTGGGCATCATCATCCATGGCTGCGGTTAATATACTATGGAGATCTGTAAAGGTTACCTCGCCTTCATCGTTGTGCTCGTCGAGGAGCTCCTCATCTTCGTCTGAAGATGGAGCAGCAGCGGCTGCAGCTTGCTGCTGCTGTTGATTCTCTTTGAAAGCCTTCACAAAGTTACTGCCGTTGTCCGTCACACAAGCAGTCACTTTACTAATGTTCAGTCCATATTTAGAGAAAATGTCCTCCAGCTCAGTTGTAATTGCGTCATAGGTGTGACGACCTCGGAATCGTTTACAAGCTATCGCTGCCTTCTCTCTTTTCAATGTACGAGGGTCGATCCAGTGAACGGTCACCCCCATGAAACTCTTATTATTGGCACTCCATATGTCTGCTGTTGTTGAAACATATAGCTGCTCATCCAGTGTTTTCTTTAATTCCTTCTCCATTAAAGCATATGCCGCCTCCAGCTCTTTGGCAAATATCTTTCTGTCTGGTGGGACGAAAGGCTGAAAATGTATAGAAAATATTGTATTAATAATATGATTTTGAAATAGGCATAGCTTAATGAACCAGCGTTATATAGGCGCCTATAGGCGAGGGCAATAGCAGGCTGTGTATTGGCCTCTGCATGCACTGGTAGGTATTGATTATTGAATTTAATTAATTATTATAGAAATCATAGCTATAATAGGAAATTGTACACGACATCTTACCTTAGCAGTTTTGACAGGGATTTTGCTGACAAGCTTTCGAAAAGCTGGAGATTCTACTGTTGACAGAGGCTTCATATCCTCAACAACATACTCCGCTACGAGCCTCCTCACTTCTTTGACTTCCAGCCGTTCAACCCGGAGAGAGAAATCGAGTTTTTGTTGCTTAAGATTCGGTGCTTTTTATCGACGTAGAGAGAACCTTCGTCTTCCTCCCTGGCCCCGCATCGCAGAGTTTACACTTAACTGCAATGTTCTTCTCATCCTTTTGTTTAATGAACTCGAAATAATGTGAATACACCCATCCTGAAAACGTTGACCCTGGGTCTCCAACCGGCTCGGGCTCCGGCTCGGGCTCATTCTCCTGGACCTGGATCTCCTCATCAACCAATATTTCATCCGATTCCGACTCCATTCTGACTTGATGCTGCTTGCTGCTAATGTTGTTGTTTGTTGTTTGATGTACCGGCAGTACCGCACAGCGCGCCAACAGGAAATAATGGTCGCCGGTGTCAATGGGCTTTGTAGTTTTCTGGCGCTGGCGGTGCTGCTGTTGGACGCTTCGCATTGTGGATGGATACAAAAATAGGAAATACAAAGAAAATAAAAAAAGCACCTTCACTTTGGCCGGTAACGCGGAAAGTAATGCTGTAAATAAGTTGTCATTACTGCATTATATTACCGATGTTTTTTTTAGTAGGGCGTTATATTAGTCGTTACCGCATTTCGGTAATATATTAGTAATATGCGTTATATTACTAACGTGCGTTACCCAACACTGCTCAATACTGTACAGCTCCAGACATTTACAGTACAAAGATATGAGCCATGCTGTCTCACACTATTCAGCAGTGGCGGAAGTGGTACTGCAGGGCCTACTCACACTTTTTAAGTAAAAGTATCAATCTTACAATGTAGAAATACTCTATTACAAGTCCGGAATTTCAAAATTTACCAGAGTAAAAGTATGAAAGCATTGGCATCAAAATATACTTAAAGTACCAAAAGTACTCATTATGTAGAATGTCCCCAATTCAAGTTCAAATGTACAAAAATCCTTGCGCTACATTAAGCTTGAAGTTTAGATAATAATGTAATAATAATAATAATAATCTACAAAGTAACTGGCAACTAATAGTTTTCAAATAATTGCGAAAAAGTACAATATTTGCCTAGGAGATGTAGTGCAGTAGAAGTATAAAGTGTTGAACATTGGAAATACTCCAGTAAAGTAAGAAAACACCTCAATCTTCCGTGGTACAGTACTTACAACTGTACAATACATGAATACTTTCCACCGCTGGTCTCAAACAGTATAAATTCTGCTTATAACCTTTGCCCTACAGAGCAACTTATCGGCCAAATGGAATAAACCAGCGTCTCATCTTTCCACCCCAAGGTCCTGATCCTTCCAAAACAGCACCTGTTTGTATATGGCAGGCATAAACAGACGCTGCGGAGCGGTGAAGCGTGGCCAACCATTGTTTGGGTCTCGTTTCTTCCTCAGAGCCGGGAGGCTCTTTCATGTGGTCATGTGAGGTTCTAAGGTCCACTGCTGATGATGTCACCGGCCTGTCCTACCATGTCTTTTAATGTCCGTCATGTCAGTCAATCAGTCTGTCAGTCAGTCAGTGACGCCTCTGGGTGGCCACCACCCACTGACAACGGTTAGAGGGTGACAATAATATCAGTTTCAGGAGTGAATCTATAAACTATATTTGAACCCTGACATCCCTATCTTGGGCACATTTTCAAAAAAATAAACTAATATAGAGAAAACAACAGTTCCAACACGTGTTTTGAGATTGTAGATGAGCGATATTTGACATATGATGAAGTATGTACGGTATAGTATGAACCATAATACGTTCACCCTGGCATCCCTTTGATGTAATTTAAGGCGAATTTTCAAAACAGTTGAAAATGTTTTAGATATGAGTTGTGCTTTCTGTGATGTGTGTATGACTGTTGCACCACACAACACAATAACGACATCACTCATCATTCCCTCTGCATTTAACAATCTTCGTTTCTCTTTCCCTGTCCTCTGCCCGTCCATTCCTTTCCACACTTTCCTCCCTCTTTGTGCTTCTGTTTCTCCGTCTCTAACCCTACTACAACCCCCCCCCCCCCCCCCCCATCTCTCCATCCCTCTCCATTCTCTCTCCCCTTTACTGTATTTCCTTCTCTCTGTTTGATCCTCTAATTCCTGGGTTCCTTCCACTTCTCCCCTGTTTAGCGCTCTCTCACGCCACCTCCTAGCACGCCAACATGTTGGCTCTTGATGCGAGCCACACGGTGACCGGGGTCAACCCGCGAACAACTGATTCAACTCTGGAGGCCACGTGTCCGTCAGCTGACCGACCGCAGAGAAAGAGCGATGGGATCCTTTAACGTAGGCAGGGTCATATGCTATACGCCTCCTTGGGAACCAACACTGTGTTCACTTGTCACAAAAATTGACCGTAAATGAAAAGCATCCACTTTGGTCCCCCTCCCTCCCCCGTAGATGTACTACTGCTCACTACAACACGTGTCGTCGGCTCGTCGCTGTCGGCTGGATACCAGCAAGAGATTTACTTTTCAGGAAATGGAAAAATTAACCTGTGTTCCAATGGATCCAAATGTAGTTATTACGGTATGTATTCACAAGCTTTTGTTAATACGTTTCATAATCATCCTACTCTATATTAAAATTGCCTAGTGGGTGGGTAGGTGGGTCACAAATGTAACATCCAGAATTGCGATGTGTACCGTTGCTCTGATCAGCACCAAACTTGGCACCGACACCGTCAGGGATCTGCCATCAGAATAGCCACACCAGGGATTGCGTGCCCCTGGGTGCCACAGGCGCAACATTTCCCTGCCCCTCTGTGTTCCTATTGGTTGGACTTTAATGAAACAGCCATAACTCCAGTTCCCAGCCTGCTAAAGGTCCCAAATTATGCGGGAAGTTATGTATGCCTACTGAGTGACACAAAACAGTAGGAGTCAGTAGGAGTCATGCAGAGTGGCAGGAGTCATGAGGAGTCAGTAGGAGTCATGAGGAGTCAGTAGGAGTGAGGAGAGTAGTCAGGAGGAGTTTCCCAACAAGCACTTCGAAACTCCAACCTTTCATGCTGCTTTATGTTTTGCCACTCAGTCTAGATGAGTGGCATATGATGCATATTATCCTCTATAAGCCCTATTCACGCCCCGCCCACTCAGCAACTTCCTGGTGCTGGTCCCACAGACTTCCAATTTCATTAAAAACATGCCTGCTTCCAGAAACTTCAACTGGCCATGGCCACGTTACAGTGACTACGATATTTTCCATATATGGGCATAAATGGACACACGCAAACAGATGGTCAAAACGGATCCTATGACAACAGGTATAATGGGGTTTGCATTAAAGGGCGGGGCATTCATTCCCTATTTACATTGTTCCCGAGTTGACCAGGTTGCCGACTAGATGCTTGGTGGCCGAGCTTCTAGTAACCATAAACAAACATGATACAGCCATATATAGGCATATATGGAGATTTCGGTTGTACAGAGCCACATCCAACTGCTATGCCCATATATGGTCATGTGCATATTAAGGGACAGACCGACCTCAAACTCGGCTCGCGCATATAGGTAAGGACGCGAGGGAGTGAACCGCCGATCCCACCTCTGCTCTCAAAACAATTCATAAATGGCTCAAATGCAAGCTCACTGCGCATCACATCCCAATGCTTTGTGAGCTTGTAGATCTGCTATTTTTGCTACTTTCACTCGACACTGCATCAATTTACAAAAAAGAATATAACAAGTTGAAATATGGAGATCCGAGGTTTATGGCCTGCGGGAAAAAAAAGTTTGACGGAGAGGTAACGGTTTTCACTTAAGCAAATACCCCAAGAGCACAAAAAAAGTAACATAATGCATAAAACATAACCCGCAGTAATATCATACACCAATAAATAACGTCAAATAACATAAGTGAAATCCACCGGTGAATGTATTGTGACACCAGATGTAGCGCCGTTTTTTCCCCCTCTCCAGCGGTGAGAAACCTTATATATTTGGTATCGATTTGACCTTGTCCTCAACAACAGACGTGTCTGCCGGGGCCGCGGTGGTTTTTCTGCTCATCTACTCCCTGAAGGTTCAAGCATGATTCAGACCGCTAGTCAGGCCTCGGGCCGCCTGTGTGTCCGTGTGGGGGCGTGGGCAGGTTCTGTTATGTCTGCGTGTGGTTTTCTCTCTCTTTCTCATCCCATGACTCATCCACCCGGTGGTAGAAACAGTACTCGCATTCTTGTACTTGAGTTAAAGTATCAATACTGCAATGTAGACAAGTAAGGGTGCCCTCAGACCAAAATACCTATGAGAGTGGAATCCGCATTCCTCCAATGCATTTCAATGAGAAGGGAGCGTTTTTTGCAGAAATCCTCTACTGGCATGAAACCGCTTCACTCTCATTGAAATGCATTGGCAGAATGCGGATTCCACTCTCATGGGTATTTTGGTGTGTGGGCACCCTAAGAAGTCAGGAATTCAAAATTGACTTGAGTAAAAGTACAAATGTATTGGTATCAAAATCTACTTACATTTAAGTAGAAAGTACTCAATATGCAAGTATTCAAAGTATTCATATCTAAGCTCAAAATCACGATGCATTGTGAGCTTGTAGATCGGCTATTTTCAAATGTATATAGGACTGACGTGGTTATGTTTTGTGATGAAATCAGAATCTACAAAGTAACTACCAAGTTTTCAAATAATTGTTGAGGAGTAAAAGTACAATATTTTCCTCTGAGATGTAGTGGAGTAGAAGTAAAAGTACTGAAAACTGGAAATACTCCAGTAGAGTAAATGTACCTAAAAATTGTACTTAAGTACAGTACTTGAGTACATGTACTTGGTTACTTTCCACCAGTGTGTGTACCAGTCACGGCTCAGAGAAGACAGGAAGAAAAACAAGGAATAAAAGGATTTGTTTATTTCCGCTACGGTGAAATAAAGCTCTCTGGGAAATCCCATCAAGGTCGTTGCTCAAAGTTATTTGGCCCGCGGAAGGAACTCTCTGCCCCGAGACGTTGCTATAGGAGGATGAAAACACACACCTTCTCTCCCCTGGTGGGGGTTCCAGCGGGGCCTGGTGGTGATGTGTGCCATCTGTTGGCGCACACATCATGGGTTTTGTATTTGGTATTTTTCAGTGATGGATGATGCATGGGAACACACTGACAATCGCCTACAGTACAGTATAGGACTGGGCGATATGACCAGGGACGTGCAGAGAATGTTAGAGAGGCAGGGGCTGAAATGTCTAAAAGGGCCTGTTGTTGAAAATATCAAAAATAGCAGACCTCCAAGCTCACAGCGTGTTGTGAGCTTGGAGGTTGGCTATTTTCGGTGCGCGGTACCACAATGAACTACACTGTAAGCATAATCAAGTCAATACTGGAGATGTGGCGTATGGCATGGATTTCTACACAGTGAGGGCAATTCTTTCAACATAAGATGCTTCATTCAAGTTCAGGAATGTTTGGACAAGGCAATTCTCTTGAATGCTGCCTTCAGGTATGGCATGGAAAGAGAGAGATTTGCATTTCTTTCACCATAGTAAAAGCTGCATTCATGGTCTGGAGAGGGCACTTTTTACAAACAGGTAAAAGGGCAGGGGCTACTATGTGTACACGTGTCTGGATATGACTTCAAACCATATACCACAATTATTTCAAATGTTTGCCTCGATTATGATGAATTAACAATTTGTTGAAGATTATTCAATAAAGGCACATGAGCAAGACTATAATGTCGGTTATTATTACAGTACAGTAAAGTACAGTACAAGTGATCGAAGTGCACATAGGTTTGTGTTCATTTTCAAAACGTGCATTGCAAGGCTCTCACCCGCCCCCCCTTACACAGACACACAGGACACAGATTATACGTTTCAATGCACACGTACAGAATACAAGTTCACAAACACATCACATTGACTTTATCTTAGAACAGACTAATAGTCAGACCCATGCTCTCACACACACGCACAAACATGCACATGCACACACTCTCTCACAACAAATGCCCTTCCCTTCGTCACACGTCCCATTTTCGAACTCCTGACTCGATCCTCAGATCCAGATATGATTTTCCTCTCAAAGAGCTCTTTTGTTGGGAGTACCTTCGCCTATACAATGAGCGCACATATACCATGATGCCGTGACTCGAATCCAACTCTAAGGAATTAAGCGTCGTAATGGACTCTTCCTGTATTGAATTACGACGTCCAGTCCCATTCCTCCCATGGCCAAATGACCTGCACGCACGCACACACACACACACACACACACACACACACACACACACACACACACACACACACACACACACACACACACACACACACACACGTGCACACACATGTGCGCGCACACACGCACACGCACACGCACACACACACACACACACACACACACACACACACACACACACACACACACACACACACTGCCCTCACTCAACTTTCTTCATTTCCCTGGCTCTCTCTCTCTCTCTCTCTCTCCATCTCTAAATCAATTTGTTGATCAACGTTTTGAAAGAAACACAAACTTGTGCTCAGGAACAGAGCACTGAGAGTCACAAGGGAAAGGGAAGAGGGGAAATTGGACTGTGTTTATTTATATACAGTAGACCTTGTTTTCTCCCCATCTTCCCACCACCCAAGTTGCACTTTACAATGTACATCACATTCACATGCATCTGTAACGCTACAGATTATATTCAGGGGTCTTTAACAACAACCCTAGGAGGCCCTCAGAGTTACTACAGGGAGCGCCAAATCTTTGTGATGAAAAAGGTAGACCACGCACCTAATCAGTAAAAAATGATTCTAAAAACAAAAAATGCTATCTAGCTTCATGTATTGTCATTGAGTTAAGAGGAGTGTTACAGTAGTGCTATGGGTTTAGGTGGTGTCTGAAGAGGTGAGTCTTCAGTCCACGGCGGAAGCTAGGGAGTGAGTCTGTAGTTCAAAGTGCGACAGGGAGTTTATTCCACAGTTTGGGGGCCACAAGGGCAAATTGTCTAAGTGGATTTTTGTCCTGGGGTTTTTAGCGAGGGTTCTGTCAGCATCCCTGTATTGGCTGATCTGAGTGAACGGGTGGGGTTGTAGGGGTTGATCAAGTTTTGGAGGTATGGAGGAGCCATACCTTTGGCTGCTTTGAAGGTCAGCATCAGTGTTTTGTATTCAGTGCGGGCCGCAACCAGGAGCCAGTGGAGGGAGCAGAGAAGGGGGGAGACATGTGAGAATTTTGGCTGGTTGAAGACCAGTCGTGCCGCAGCATTTTGGATCAGTTGGAGAGGCTTAAGTGCACATGCCGGGAGGCCAGTGAGGAGAGCGTTACAATAGTCAAGTTTTGATATGACAGATGTCTGGATGAGGAGCTGGGCTGACTCCTGGGTGAGGAATGGTCTGATTCTACGGATGTTATAGAGTGTGAACCTACAGGCCCGGGTGACTGATGCAATGTGACTACTGGCCACTCACAGCTCGTCTTTTCTGGGACTTGTCAGAATCTAAGGTGCATTCGAATAAACTAACGACTAGAGGGCACACCAGTGCGCTCAGTTCCAATATATTTGAACGCATCCTTGGTTAATCCCGTTTCTGTGACGCACGCGGAAGTTTGCCCTCTGCTAAAATGTCGCCCTGCGATACAGACGCCCCTCTCGCTTAACTAAGGGGTCCTTGGCCTGAAAACGTTGAAGACCCCTGAGTTAGGGATTCAGTGCCTTGCTCAAGGACACTTCGACATGCAGCCAGGAGGAGCCGGGGATTGAACCTCCAGAGCCCTTCCTCACCCGTCAGGCCCGGACGGTTCAGCCACTGTCACTGGAAGTGATAAGATGTGGAGTATAGGAGAAGCTGAGACTGTGAGAGGATAAAAAGGAGGTGGTGGTGGTGGTGGGGGCGGAATGAGGGAAAGGAAGATTAGACTGCAGGGGTCAAAGGGAGGGTGTCACCGAACACGCAGGGTCCCCGATGAGACGCTGACCCGCCAAGCGGCGCGGGGTCAGCCGGCAGAGAATCAGAGCCAAGAACCAAGCGGAGGGAAGAAAGAGAGAAAGAAAGAAAGAATAGATACAACAAGCTTGTTCCCCTCCACATAAATCTGTCAGGCGAACCTGAAATACGGATGTAATGGCCTAGAAGATATTCCCAATTCATCACGGGTGACTCTCTGCCCTGCCGACAAATGCAGCCGCGCACCGCAGCCCAGCCCAGATTCAAGGAGGAGGGAGAGGACTGCCAAAACATGTTTTTTATAGTGAGCTCCCTCTTTAATACGGTCTATTAAAAAAATAAAAATAAGGCAGTGCAGGCAGGCAGAAGGGGGAGAAAAGGGGGGGACTTTTGAGAATAACTCAATTGCAGGATTTCGTGAAATTGGTGAAGGAAGACCGGCGATGCTAATGTGCGTTAACCCAATTTGCCCCCCCCCCCCCCTCTCCCGTTGGCCCCCATGCACACAACAGACCTGAAGATGGATGGTCACGTTTTCCCCTCCATCCCCCCAGTGGTAAACATCTGCTCCTGCTCCATGACACGCCACACACCATCTGTCCTTTGTCTCCCTCTTTCTCTTTCCTCTCTCTTTCCTTTCTCTTGATCCCTTCCTCTTTCCCAACTCTCTGTTTCTTTCTGTTTTTGCCTCTCCCTCTCTCTCTCTCTCTCTCTCTCTCTCTCTCTCTCTCTCTCTCTCTCTCTCTCTCTCTCTCTCTCTCTCTCTCTCTCTCTCTAGCCAAGATGGCAGCTGCCAATGTACGCCAATGTATGTAACATTTTTAATACATACCTTTTGCTTGTAACAGAGTATTTCTACGTTGAGTGCAGCTGCCACCTTGCACGACAAGGTTCAACGGTATGTTGAACCTATGTAAATATAGAGTGAACAAGTATTGGTTCAAAGAAACCAGGAGACCTGGTGAACATCAAACCAGTACCTTGCACATGGGCCTGGTCTTCAAGATGCTCAGGGGATCAGTAGTCATGTATCTGTCAAGCTACTTCACTGAGAGACGCTCACGGGCACAACACCAGAGAGAGCTCCACTGATCTCGTACACCCCAAATTTGACACGCAATGCATTCTACTATTCTGCCACCTAAATGTGGAACGCCCTAAGTACCAGACATCAAACGGTGCGACTCCCTATACCCTCATTCAAAACTACAATAAAAGCAATTTACAACAGGCCCTTTTTAAGTCCTTTTAAACTGATGTTGTGTATTGTATGTTTCATGTATGTCTTGATTATTAACCGAATCAAGCCTTTTAGCATTGCTTGTGTAACTGTACTGTTTGCAAACTTTCAATAACAGTTCAATAGGCTGCAATCACCTAGATTTGAAAGGCTAGATCCTTTCAAAGTCAAATTCCTTCAAACAACCATGCTGGAGACTGTGTGGAAACATGGACGCTGCGAACATACATTTTGGAACTGTCCAAAAATGTACAAATATTGGGATGAAGTGTGGTCAGTAATACAAGAGAAATTGAAATATGAAATACCAAAGACAAGTATGGTATTATATTTAGGAAACTTGACGCAGGAAAACACACATGGAGATGACATGTATCTGGTCAAGGTGCTACTGGCAGCCAGCAAAAAACAAACAAAAAAATCACACCTGTGTGAAGTGGAGCTGTGTGTGTGTGTGTGTGTGTGTGTGTGTGTGTGTGTGTGTGTGTGTGTGTGTGTGTGTGTGTGTGTGTGTGTGTGGATCATGTGTACCGATTTTTGTGACATTTGAAGAAAATATGTAGGAAAAGGAGCAAAAAGTGTGTTTTGGAGAAAATTCAAGATGGCGGAAAATCTATCATGGCGCAAATGGGTGTGGCCTATATGGGGAGATGCGTCATGACCCAAGGAATCCAGGGAATTTTTTTTTTTAATTTTCTGACCTACGGTTCAAGAGTTACAGGCCAAAACGTAAAGTGGGGTGTTATGGCGCCACCATGCGGCCAAATGACAGAATTATTTTTTATTTAATCCTTGAAATCATTATGAACCTCCTCTCCAAGTCTTGAAACTCTAGCCCCTATGGTTTGCGAGAGACAAATAATTGAATGTGAGTTTTTGCGATTCCCATTATAAGTCAATGGGGAAAATTAATTCACTAATAAATTAATATCAATTAAACGATACAACTTTTCTCTTAGAAAAGTAATAGCACACGATTCCCGAGTAAGCCGGTCGATTTGACATATGGCGCGAGTGTGTGGTGGCAAAACTGTGGGACTAGTGGCGTGCCGAAGTTTAGGAAGTTCAGGCTACATACACACACACACACAGACACACAGACACACAGACAGACAGACACACAGACAGACCCACACAGCCACGTATAGGGAGCTGCACACAGCTCCAAAAACAATGATATTGTGGTATAGAAGTGACTCCCCAACTTGTGAACAGGTGCTGTGCATTGTGGAGGAAATGTATGTAATGGAGAGATTTACACATGGACTCAGGATACAGGAGGAGCTGTTTCTTGAAAAAAGGGAGAAATGGACTGATTATACAGCCCGGAAGAATGACACCACAGAGAAATGGCTGGACTATAATATGATGATGGTAATGATGTAATGTTGACCCTGTGAATCACAATTTTCACAACCTGTACTTCTGTCCCCAATCGCTTGACTCAATTTGTTACTACTTTAGATTTCCTTATCATATTAGACTTTGACTCTCCTTCTTTACACTCTGATGTCAATTTCACATCACCTTGTTGTCAAAACACAACACCAAATGTTCAGGTTTGCACACACTTCTCATGTTAAATCTCAAAGTATCAACCTAAAACACACAACTATTCAAATCTCCACACTTTCAGGTCTGATGTCAATTAGACATCACTCTGTTGTCTAAACACTACACACAATGTTCAGTTGTTGCACAACTGAACGTGCAGACAGGAACCGGAGGCAGAGATGGGCACAAGATACCAAAAAAAAGAAAAGAAAATTGAAATACAAAGATACAAATACCAGGATATTGTCACCAGGATAGTATCTTGGTAACGGTATCCTGGTCAGTATTAGACCAAGTAGACCAAGTATTTAGATTTCTTTTCAAAATACTTGTTTGTATTTTGTGCCCATCTTTGACCAGAGGCATGATGCCTAAATCTACTGTAAATCAATAAAACTTTTTGGATGCATATTTGTGTGCTGTTTTATGTTTGACTAGGAGAAATAGCTCATACTCCAGAGTCATTGTCATTCATATGGTGTGTTCCATTTCTATAATTGTGTTTTCAATTTTGCTCTTCAGTGTTCTGTACATGCTTGGTAGTGTTCAGTCAAAAGCTTAGTTGTGTTTATTCAATGAATGGTATGTGTGTGTCATGTGAAAACATGGCTGTGTTTAACAAATGAAAACACGAGTTCCATTTTGTGAACATGTTAAGAGATTTGATGGCAAAGAGTTGTTTTGCAAAGGGATGCCAGGGTTTAGCAATTTGTGTGTGATGTTTGGAGTTTTTGAAAACGTATAGTACAGTTTTGAAAAACGTGTTTTAGCAATCTAAAAAAAAATGTAAGTTAAAAGATAAAAAGTCAAACTCCTTCAAAGCTACAGTACCAGACCATTTTTCTTTGTATTGTCACTACCGTAAAACAACAGCTGTCCTTCCCCAGATAACGGGGCTGCCAGCCCTGAAATGGGTCCGACCCTCGACACGGGGCTCTGCAGTTTATTGTCATCTAATCAAAACCGAAGCGCATACTGTTTGTGTGGGAGGTTGAGGTGGTGAGGAGCGCGTGCGGGAGGAGGAGATGGTATTATGGGGATAGTTTTACAGGAAAAGAGGAGAACCTGGCATCCTCTCCTACAGCAGTATGCAGAGGAGAGGCTGATATCCCTGATGAAATGTCCTGGGACAGCAGCGCTGTTATTAACCCGCCGGATGTTATTCTGCTAAAAGTGAAGACGGGTAATGAAATGATGTACGTGTGTGTGTGTGTGTGTGTGTGTGTGTGTGTGTGTGTGTGTGTGTGTGTGTGTGTGTGTGTGTGTGTGTGTGTGTGTGTGTGTGTGCATGTAACCACATCTGAGCGTGTATTTACATTTATGTGTATAGATATCGTCGTTGTTGGGCGGAAACCTTGTATGTCCAAAACTGTTCGTTTTGTATTTGGGTGGGTGACGTGACGTAACGTTTTCGCTGTCCTCGGTGTCAAACATGTATAAATAAAAAATATATTTGTCAAAAACCTTCTGAATATTGTGCAGGACATTAAGCTTTATGTGAACTTACTCAAGATTAAAGCATTTCATTCCTCATTTCTTCAGAATGTTCAACCAAACATGGCAAAACTCATATGGTGTGACTGTCCTGACCTTGTTTCTCAAAGTGGGAACTTGAATAAAACTAAGAAAAAGAATTGCTAAAAATCATTTGAAAATGAATTTAGGCTAAAAAAATGTCTATTTGTGAGCCTATATCTTTTCAAAGTCAAAGCATAATGTTTTCAGTCATTTCTGATCAAAAACATTTTGTCCCCCAAACCAAAATCATTTGGTGTGACACTAGTTTGGACAAATTAAACAGGCAATTATTTGGACACCTATTGGCTAGAGAGGTCCTTCTTCTGTAAGGCTATTCAGCACTCCCAGCACAACTGCAAGACAGGTGTCTGAGGTGAGTTATGATTTTAACATTTTCATGAAATGCCATCTTGTTGAAACTTTGACAAACTCACCACTTTGGATGTCTGTTGGTGTGACACCTTTTCATTAAAAAAAGCTTAAGTTATTTGAAGTTTTGGTCATATTTCCATGTAGATCTAGGTTGCTTTGTTATAGCTAAGATGCTGTTAGCATGCTAATGTGTACATAGTAGCCTCAAGGTAAACCTAAATGCAGAAAAACGTAATATGGTGTGACACTTAATCATAATGGTGTGACATCTGCTTGTCACGCCATATGACTTGATTGTCACACCATATGATTTATACTGTATTTAACTACAGATATAACAATAAATAACAAAGTTCCATGTTTCTTTTGTACATTTAAACATTTGTTTTAAACATTTCTACATAAAATGTAATTTAGCTTCATTCAGTGATACTTCAAATTCATCAGACAGAGCAGAAACCCCTTCACAGAAACCTTAACATATTGTTTCAATCTAAACAATATTTTCTCTTTGTCTTAAACTATACATTCCATTTTCTTTTGTCAGCTGGAAAATGACAAGTGCTGAGAGAACGAGAAAGTACAGGGAGAAACTAAACAATGACCCAGCAAGGAGAGAGGAGCCAAAGGGGCGAGACTGCATTTTCTACGAAGAGCAGGAGGTTGTCTGTGGCATAGCAGAACCGCAACAAGGCAGCCGGTTTGCTACCCTCACCAAATACGACTGGCTGATGTACAATACAGTCTAAATGTATAATCTAATCTGATCTAATACTTTTGTACTTTCACTCACTGGACTGGACAGTGGACAGTGTTAAGGTAGGACCCGAGACAAAACTAGCGAAAATAGCTGATCTACAAGCTCTCAACACGTTGTGCTGCGAGAGCTTGTAGATCAGCTATTTTTGGAGTTGCGCAACCCAGCACTCTTTAGCTAGTGGAGATGTGGTGTAATGTCATGATTCCTAATTACATTTGTTCAACACAAAATGCTGTGTTCAAGTTCAGGAGACTTCGGAAAAAAGCAATTTACCTGAATGCTGAGTTCTGTTTCCACTAATTGGTGTTAATAAAATGTTGCCTTGGCTCCAAGTGTGGCTATGCGCCTTATTGTCTCTTTAGGATCCTTCTGCCGTGGGCCGGCAGAAGACTTAGGTGTGCGTAGCATTCCTGTGCACATCCTCATCATCCATCTACTACTACAATTCTTTCTTATCCAATGTTAAAGCCCTACAATAATATCCTGTTCAGAAATATTAAGGCCATGTTATCCTGGGTAATTGTTTAATCAATCAGTAAAGTTCAGTACTCACTAATAGGTAGGTTAAAACACAGTTTGCTTTGACACATGAAGATATGATCATACGGTGTGACACTAAATAATTTGGTGTGACATTCCAAATAGTGAAAAATCATACCTTTATTAATGATTAAACCAAAAAAATGTTTATGGATTACATAGAGAATATTATCAGGAAGAGTCACAAATATTTGTGTAATTTTAGAGAAAGTTTTGACAGAATACATTTAAAATATGTTGTAAGATCATGAACATGGGCCTCACACAGAGTGTCGATTATGAAAAAAATATACAGATATAATTAATTTTCAAAAAACTATAGTGGATCACTGGTTAGTTATGATAAAGGACTTTGATAAAGTGAGTAACTTAAGAAAGATGTACTCCATTTTCATTTTATAAACAATTATTTTCATGTCACACCATATGACGATTTTAGGCACAAGTACAACAAACTGCTGAATAAAGTCTGATTCCAATAAAATATCTAAAAACAAAATGTATTTCCATAAGGTTGAGAGTGAGTAGAACAAAAGTAAATAACTTTTATGCCTGCATTTTAAAGTTTTTTTAAAAACACATTTTTTGGGGCGTCACGTCACTGACCCATTTATCATTTTAAAAACGATCTTAACTAGTGAAAATAGACGATCTACAAGCACACAACGCCTCGCGGTGCGAGGCGTTGTGTGCTTGTAGATCTGCTATTTTCACTAGCTTTGTGCGACCGTCTTGTATGATGAAGCAGGGCTTTACTTTACGAAAAAAAACATACAAATGTGAAACTTGGAGATACAAGGTTTCTGCCCGACAGTGATGATATGCGTCTGCGTTTTTATGTGTGTGTCTTTATATATCGTTGTCGGGTAGAAAGCTTGTATCTTAATCTTTTCATCAACTAATGCTCTACTTCACCATACAAGAGAGTCACACAAAAGTAGTGATAATACTTTTCACTAGTTTAAAGCGTAAAATAATAATAATAATAATAATGATAATAACTAACTGACTAAAGAATAAAAAGAACAGTTTTGCATACAACACCTGACATCAACGATAGATAGTTAATTTGATCTCTGTGTGTGGATGCGGGTGCGTGTGTGCTTGTGTGTGTGTGTGTGTGTGTGTGTGTGTGTATGTGTGTGTGTGTGTGTGTGTGTGTGTGTGTGTGTGTGTGTGTGTGTGTGTGTGTGTGTGTGTGTGTGTGTGTGCGTGCGTGGTGTTGACAGAGGAACCAGGCAGTCACCATCTGCCTGACAGCGCCAACAAAAGATGATGAGATTGTGTCCGTCCGAGAGGAAATGTACCCCCCACCACCGCCCCCCCCCCCACACACACACACACACACACACACACACACACACACACACACACACACACACTAATACAGTATGCACTACACACGAGCATCGACACGCAAACATGCACATATCCGCCCACACATTCAAGCGTGCGCGCGCTTACACACACACACACACACACACACACACACACACACACACACACACACACACACACACACACACACACACACACACACACACACACACACACACACACACACACACACACACACACACACACACACACACACACACACACGTCCTTTTGACTCTGGGGCCCTCAGGGGGGAAGTGAAAGGATGAAGGGGGGGGGGGATGATACACGAGAAAGCAATTTGTTAGCAGTCCACGGTGTCTGTCACCTTATTGCTTTGTTTAAGGGTTGTCTTCTTCCAGGGAACCATGGGTGGGGTGGGGTGGAGGGAGCACACTGGCAAGAGATACAGTACGAGGGGGTTGGGAAGTGGGGGAGGTGGTGTTGGCGGAGGGAGGACAGACGTACAGGTTGTCCTCCACTTCCTGGGACCGAGGGGAGGGAGGGGGGGGGACGCTTTGTTTTCTACACCTCTGACGGAGGGAGAAGCCATTCCAGACAAGATGTCCGCCTCCGGCTGACACACCACCATGGACGGATCTCCTTTCAGTGGCACCCTCCTCTCTCCTCCTCCTCCTCTCTCCTCTCCTCCTCCTTCTCCTCCTTCTCTCCCATGCCAACGGTAGATGTGATGAGAAATGAGAGAGCATTGCTTTTTTTATTTAACAGTGTTTCTCCAAACACCCCTTTGAGAAACACCCCTCCCCTTAACTCTGACAGTGTACAAATGGAACTAAATGGACCCGTTAGTTATACACTGTTAGAAAGAGTTACATACTTGTATGTGTCAATTTAGATCCCTCTAAAGGAACCTACAACAGATTCCCTAGAATCCACTTAGAGAATCACTGGTTTAACAGTTTGCGCACAAAAAAATTGGTGGCACACACAGATTTAGCCCAAAAATTATGATAAAAGGATAACCCAAACAAGCCCTCAGAGCTTGTTTCCATTCAGGTCCCGTGTATTCAATTCATCGAGTAACTGGTTCTCAACTCCTGGTGTGGGTGCAACCAGGGATCTGATTCTTCCTCAGAGAGTGTACAAATGGAGAGTAAAGAGAGAGAGAGAGTATATTGTCTATGTCGGGTGGA
Organism: Nannobrachium achirus; assembly: GCF_963921795.1. NCBI lineage: Eukaryota > Metazoa > Chordata > Actinopteri > Myctophiformes > Myctophidae > Nannobrachium > Nannobrachium achirus. The sequence goes on from NC_137810.1 coordinate 41,643,139, forward strand.
AACCTCATACTGTATGTCCAAATGTGTTACTTTTCAGGATTCAAATTCAGCAAAAGTATCAGTTCTACAAGCTCCAAACGCCAGATCTGCTACTTTTGATTAATTTGTGTGACACTGCAGTATGATCAAGTATATGACGTTAATTTACCCCAAAAAACAAAATAAAACACGAAAAGTTAGGACATGGAGATAAGAGGTTTCTGCTCCGACAACAGTGACCATATCGTGTTCGCTCGCTCCTGCCAAAAAAGAAAAAAACTAAAAAACTAAAGGGAGGGTTCTGCATTATTGGCATTTTTTTTGCCTTGCAGATGGGCTACCTTCTCCTCTCTGCCTCAGTGTCCAGGTTACCAGATGCTTCCACAGGCCTCTCGGGTTTCAGCCAGAGAACAGGCCTTTGTCCTCCTCCCGTACTGTAGTGTAGGGAGTTAGTACTCACATGTTTTACTTACCGGTAAGTCAAAGTATCAATACTGCAATGCAGACATACTCTGTTACAAGTAGAAGTCCTGTGTTCAAAATGCACTCGAGTGAAAGTACAAAAGTATCAGCATCGACATTATCCTTAAAGTAAAAGTAATCGTTGTGCAGAATGTCCCATCTCAAAATGTTAAAATGGGTAAAACATCTTTTGAAAATAGCCGATCTACAAGCTCACAATGTGTCGCAACTGCTATTTTCAAAGGGCCGACATATACAGTAGGCCTATATAGGTAGGCCTGTACAACGTTACTAGTACATATAACCAGTAAGACTCCCTAATCGGGAGATAAGCGACCGTAGGTCACTTATCTCCACAAATAGAGCAAAAATTTGTTTTTCCAAAATCTTCCTGAGCATGTTGATGACATGAGTGTAGACATACTGTGTAGTGATTTTCGTGATTTTAGGGCAAAATCTGAATCGGCCTCATGGTGGCGCTAGAGGGCCATGTGAGAAATGAGGGGTGGGGTCTCCGCGCCGCCAAGGCGGACGAATAGGTACCGGCCCCGGCTCTCCCGGTCGCTCCTAGCCCGAGTTACAGCATTTTATGTGAGCTGCAGTGGCAGGGGGTCCTCCACTGGGGGCGCCACCACTTTTGCATCCGTTCTGGAGCACCAGGAGTGGGTGGTCCCCGGGAATGCCCCGTGAGCAGCCCCGTTGGGGTGGTCATTTGGTAATTTTTGCACATGTGCTCATTTTTTACACTTGGGGGTCCCCGAGGGAGCTGGGGGTCCCTGGAGCTCCGGGGGTCCTTGGAGGTTGTAGTTTGGCAGGTAAGGAGTGTGTGTGCAAAATCTGGCATGGATCGGGGCAACGGTTGCGGAGATATGAGCAGGGCAAAAGTGTGACGTGTGACGTGTGTGACGGACGGACGGACGGACGGACGGACGGACGGACGGACACCTCGAGCAGCTTTCTGTAGTAAGTGCGACCTACGGTCGCAATTATTGAAGTTGAGTAAAAGTATAATATTTAGTGGGGTAAAAGTAAAACTGTAAACACTGAAAAAATCTAAACAAAACAATAACAACATTGTATTTAAGTACAGTACTTGAATACATGTACTTAGTTACTATGCACCATTGGCAGGGTGACCGACCGACCGGCTCATCAGGGCCGGTCCTCCTGTACACCCGTCCAAGAACAGGGAGGTTTAACTTTCACCCAGCGCTGGTATGGTAATGTAATAGCGTTGAGGAGTTCACTGCATGTCATGTCGTTGTACGTTTATTATAGTTCACTCTGACACCCGTATGAAAAGAGTCACACCTCTGTATGTTGGGGCTCGTCAGATAACATTGAGAGAGAAGACTATGTTGTTGTTTTGGCAGTCGCCATTTTCTACACAGAGACAGACAGAGAGAGAGAGATAACATGCTGTTTGAATGGAACTTTTCTTTTTAAACAGGGAAAACAAACTGCTGTGCGAACGCAAATGAAATAAAAACCTAGGTACTGAGGCTAACTGCTGTGTCCAAAACAGTAAATAGACTTTTAGACATATTTTATTTATTTTAAATCTTTGTAAACTAAAGAAAAGGGGTTTATATAATCATTACACTACCAAAAATATTCAAAACGTAACTAGCTGCTTCAGAAATTTGGGGCGCCCGCTGTCCTAGTGGTCCAGGCGCATATCACATAGGCTCTGATGCCTGCACAGCACGTCGTGGGGTTGAGTCCCGATCCCGATGACCTTTGCTACGTGTCACTCCCCTTCTCTCACACCTCGTCTCCTGTCTATATATCCACTGTATACTATCAATAAAGGCAGAAAAGCCAATATTCATAAAAAACAATGTGACTTTCAAGCCCTCCTTCAAAACCACCATAAAAGAGCACCTGTTTGCAACTTAGAACTGAAACTCTTTTTTTTCTAGAAGAAACTAGAAGTTTTCAAAAGAATTCACCCCCCACTGTTGTTCTGTAAATATACTTTTACTGCTCCTAGTGATGATGATTTCATGTTATTGAATGTCGTTAAATGTCTTGATGAATTCAATACACAGGACCACAAACAAGCCTTTAGAGCTTTTTGTGTTATCCTTTTTATTTAGCATCATTGTATAATCGTACTACATTTTGCAAACTGTTTTAGCAAAAGTATTCAATCAATCAATCAATCAATCAAACAATCAAACAAACATATTGTACTAAGTGTCCAGCATGATGGAGATGATGGCAGTGTAAGGATAATTAGACTAACTAGCTTGCTCACGAGTCACCAAGCGGCTTGCGATGATGACATGACAGCATGGAGGTGGCAAGTCCTACTGACCTACTTAATGGTTTTTATTTTAATGGAGATATAACATAAAGAGTAAGTATAAGTGCTGGTGTTTAATCATGGTTTCCTAATTAAACGTTTTTTATTTAATTGATTAAAAACAGTGCAGAATTAAATGATATCGTTCAGAATTGGGGCCAGGTGGGATGCGGTGCTTTCGTTGATTGAGGCAAAACTATTGAAAGTAATATCTTTATATTATAAAGGGTTCAAGGATATTGTACAAGGCGTTCTTTTACTTCTGTTTATGTGGACACAAATACATATTTCAAGTATGTGCGTGTATGTGCGTGTGTGAGTATGTGAGTGTGTGCATGTGTACGTGTGTGTGTGTGTGTGTGTGTGTGTGTGTGTGTGTGTGTGTGTGTGTGTGTGTGTGTGTGTTTTGCTTTTGGACATATGGGGTTTCCACACAACAAAGACGATTATTATACTTTGTCATGCGACAAATTGTGAAAATAGCTACAAGCTGACTAAAATACTGTCAGCCCTGCATTCCTCCTCAACAAAGAGTTTGACTCTGTGTAGTGTGAGCAGGCTTATGACACACACACACACACACACACACATACACAGTAAAAGCAAGCCTGTGTGTGTACGTGTGGTCATCTGTCTGCGTGCAACAAACACGCCATGTACACACCAAGTGTAACATGTCAGGCATGCAAGCAACTAAAGGCATAATCCCAAATTCACACAACCAGTGCTACATTCTCCCAATAACCCCAAAACACACACACACACACACACACACACACACACACACACACACACACACACACACACACACACACACACACACACACACACACACACACACACACACACACACACACACACACACACACACACACACACACACACACACACACACACACCCCTATACTTGTGAGGTCCTCAACATGTTAGGGCAGCAATTTTATGAATGTCATTTTTGCAGTCAACCGTAAACCAGTCGGAAAATAGCAGATCTACAAGCTCAGCAAGTATAACGGTAGTATAATGGTTCCTCTCACAAGTCTACTATATCGTCGATGTCGGGTGGAAACCTCGTATCTCCCAAGTTTCAAATTTGTACATTCTTTCGCGAAGCAAAGCCCTGCTTCATCAGACAAGGCTGTCGCACAAAAGTAATGAAAACAGCCGATCTACAAGCACACAACGCCTCGCAGAGGCGTTGTTTTCATTAGTTTAATTCATTTTTAAAATGATAAATACAAAACAAACGGTTTTGGACATACAAGGTTTCCACCCGACAACGACAATATACTTGTGGGGACATAATGGTCCTCACAATTATAGTAAAACACAAGCGCACGCACACACAAAACTAACAAAAGAGCTGTCAGACAGGAAGGAACTAATCATGGCCACTGTGACTGATTGGCTGATAACAGATGAAAACGAGCAGCAATGACACATCAACACTGGGTGTCATAACTGTTTATAGAAGCAACACCTGCACAGCTGTCCTCCTTTCACACCTCCATCATCACTACCCTGCTCTGTGTGGAGGGAAGGGAGGCCGGACCGGGGCAGGGCCGCGAACATCCCACTGTCTGTCTCTCTCTGTATTCTTTCAAGGTGCTGCCGTTTATGAATTCCATTCATTCATAAACAGGCATTGGAATTTACAGTGGTGGAAGAATTAAGGGCTTTGCACACAGACGCGTTTTTTTTCGCACGGAAAAAACTGACAATTTCATTTTCTAGAAAACAATGATTCTCTATGACCTCATGCATACCGGCTCCGAATTTGCCAAGCGGCAGATGGCTGCGGCAGCGTGTTTTTCCCCCCCGATTGAACCCACTTCGATTTGTGTGTCTTGTCGCATGCGGTAAAAACTCATCACTCCTTTTATGACTCCTTTTTTGGATCCGCAGCGTGGATTCTGCAATGCGTTTTAATCATGCAGCAAACGAAAAAAAAAAAAAAAAAACACAACAGCCTTGTGTGCAAAGCCCTTTACTCCGATTTTTTGTTTTGCATCAGTATTGGCATCAAAATATTCTTTAAAAGTACCAAAAGAAAAACTACTCGTCATTATGCAGAATGTACCTTTTCACAAGTTTTCTCAACTTAAGTAAAGTACTTGCAGTATGAACAATTGTACGCAGTACCTTTCCACCAATGGGCACTGGCATTTATCATTCAAAGGAACATTCTGCTTGTTTTTAATCATTTAAGTGTTACAGATTGCGATACATTTATTCCTTTTTTGAACAAGTGCCACTTAGACCCTATATAGTATACTCCGTCTTACTACGAACTGCAAAATGTTATGATCTAACGTGCCTTGTTGATGCGACATGTAGATCGGCTATTATTTATTGCCAGGGTTAATGCGTTTATTTACCAATAGTAGCTACACAATTGTGGTGTTGTTTAGAGCCTGAACTGAGCTTTTGACTGAGCAATTATTAAATTATATGAATTGATCCACGAGTCAACGCATAACTTGAAATTATTGATGACTATGAATCCAGTTATAAAAGCCTCATATCGACTACTTTCTCTGTGTGAAAACGCTCAGTGAGTGCGTGCGTACGTGCGTGTGTGCGTGCACGATAAATCACTGAGGTGTGTGAGCCGTCACTAACATTTACTTCCTGCCAGTTGCTACAGCGCAAAAAAGGCCAAAGGTCTGAAAATGTGTTTGAACCCTTGGATTAACCTCCGGGGGTCAAAGCCAAGGGGTCACAGCGGTGGTCCTGGCAGGTTGCAGTTAGGGATGGTACGATAAGCGATATTATTGTTTATAACAACACTCACGATGATCGTATCGTGGAGATTTAATTTATCATGATATCGTCCTACGTCATGCACTGGGATCAATTCACATTTTATTTGCCGAGCTGCATATTCGGTACCACTTAAACCCTCTATAATTGGTAAAAGGTACTTATAATATACATGCTGGATACAGTCTTTTTTTCACACTCTACCAAATCTTTTTGCCAAAAATTGCCAATCTACAAGCTCACAGCGACGTGTTGTGAGCTTGATCTGCTATTTTTTGGCAAATGTTCCATTCCAGGATAATGGATTTAGATTATCGCGATAATATCGTAAATCGCGATTTCTTTTGTCACAATAATCGTGATATGAAATGTTTTATATCGTCCCATCCCTAGTTGCATGCAGTGGCACAGACTGTTGCCTCTCACAATGTTTAAAGTGCTTCCGTCAAATAGTCTGGATTGATTGATTGATTGATTGATTGATTGATTGATTGAAGTTTGCAAAGGAAAAGGTACAGTTTCGTGACAGTACAGTTCACTGGTACAAGGTCAACTAAAAGGATACACCCAAAAAAGCCTATGGCTTTGTTTCAATTGAGATCCCTTTTAAAAAAAAACTCATATACCAGTGAATGACAGACACAGTAACACAGTACCATGCAGAAGATATCATCAGCATGAAGCTCTGAAAATGAGAGGGTAAAGCGGATGTGACGCCTCCTCCCCACTTCTGTTTTGGCTTTAAATTCGCAACTCATTTCCTACCAATGATATGATGAGCTATTTTAAAAAGTCTTCTGTACCTATGATGAGATATGACAGATTATTTTTTTATTTCATTTAATCCAACATTACATTTCCGCTTATCTGCTCAATAAGTAGCAATTCTTGTTTTGACCAGAAATAGTTAAAAACCAGATATGAAAAAACTAATCTGCTTTGGCTCTCATGTTAACTTTTGCAGGAAAATGCCCAATCCTGCATCATTTCTGAACTAGCTTGAGAGCTATGAACTTCCTTAACGCTTGGTCGCGGCAACATGGATTTTTTTTGTGATCGGATCTGTACGGCGACATGCACGCAGACCGTGCGCCATTGTGCACGATAGACAGACACGCTGCGAGCACATTAAAAGGTAAGAAAAATGAAAAATAACTGATTTGTAGTTTGGTTAAATATTCCGGTAGTAAATGAGTTAATATAGATACACATAATTGAAGCGTATGTAGCTTGCTGCTTATCGGAAAATCTAATAAAATGTTACGATATTTTAAAATTCATTTTCGTGAACGTAAATAATGAAACAGAGGACAGCTTCCGCTCTCGGCTTTCGGGATAACTTCCAGACTAGAATTCGGGGATTGTGGAATAGTTTTCTTATACGTGAGACTCAGGTGACCCAGACAACTCTGTCACAACAATCACAGTAATCCACCAAGCTCTCATACTTTAAGTCTCTCTCTGTCTCTCTGTCTCTCTCTCTCTCTGTCTCTCTCTGTCTCTCTCTGTCTCTCTCTCTCTCTCTCTCTCTCTCTCTCTCTCTCTCTCTCTCTCTCTCTCTCTCTCTCTCTCTCTCTCTCTCTCTCTCTCTCTCTCTCTCTCTGTGTTGTGGCCAGCTTCTAAATTGACATCATTTCACTCTGACACAGGGATTTTTATTATCTGTGTCTGACCACACCATGTTCCAGACTAGCATTGGGGAGATTGTGGAACAGCTGTCTGGCTACAGGAGACTACAGTGGCACTGGCTCTGACACACACCCAAATACCAGCAGGGTCATGAGGTCACGGGGTCATCATGGGGTTAAACCCAGGATGACAGAGTGTTGTACAGATGATGAGGTGGGCCTGAATGTAAGGATTACTGGAACTGAAAGGTAGACTCATCCTATAAACTTTGACTCATCCTAGAACCTTTACTCCCCGGTTTCTTAACCACAAAATAGCTGATCTACAAGCTGGAGATGTGATGCGTCATGCTTGTGTATCTGCAGTTTTAGATCATATATTAATTGTTTTGTTGAAAATTGGTGGAGTTGTCTGAACATGTTAACCTGTAAAGGACATGCCCATGAATAGGGATTCCAGATTGAAAGATGTGCATGTGCATGTGCGAGAGAGGGAGAGAGAGAGAGAGAGAGAGAGAGAGAGAGAGAGAGAGAGAGAGAGAGAGAGAGAAAGTAATAAGTGAGATGGGTGTATGTGTGTGTGTGCATGCATGCATGCTTGCTTGCATGTGCGTATAACATGCACATGTGTGTGAGGCAGAATATGTACCTGTCTGTGACCATGTGTGTATGTAAAGGAGATGCATTATTATGCTAGCGTGTGCGCGTGCATGTGTGCGTGGCTGCGTGCACATTGTACACATAAGCCAACCTCACGCCACACAACAGATGGACATTTTGAATAAATAGATGTTGTTTTCACAAAGACCTCTCTCTCTCTCTGTCTCAGTCTCTCTCTCTCTCTCTCTCTCTCTCTCTCTGGCTACATGAAGGCTGTGTCATGGAGCCTGCTCTGGACTGTAGTGAAGTCTTTTGTAGGTCTTGGCAGCACAACAGATCCAATCATGTAGTGAAGGTCAAGGAGCTGCCTGCTGTCTCGGTGATGTGAGCACACTGATGCAGGGAGGAGAGAAAATAAAATACAGTCTGAGTGGAGGACATTATTCCCACCAGTAAACATCAGCTCACACTCCTATATATATATAGGGCAGGGCTTCTCAAGGTGGCCTTCTGGGGACCCCCAGGGGTCCTTGAGGGGCTAAATTATTGATAGTTTGGATAGAGCCAAATGGACACTTACAGGTCTGTAACCTTTTTTTGGAATGGTGAGCTCCCAACCTTAAGCTTTGTGTGTCTCCCTGTCTTCAACCCTGATGCCCCCATGAGCATAAATAGGTGCAATACTGCTGGGTGACCAGAAGGGCACTGTTGCGCAGACTAGACACAGTGCCATGAGTTTATGTTTCTTTAGTACAACAGTGCGTGGCCAGAGTGTTTGATTAGCACAAAGGTGCGTGGCCAGATTATAAAAACAGGAACAGATTATGAAGGCCACTGTTGTGCTGCAGCCTAGACACAAGCACACACACACACACACACACAAACACACACAGGGCATAGCTCAAATTCACAGCTCCACTTCGAACCGATGGTTTGATTATTTGTTGTATTGTTGGACATTTCCAGGACGCTTTTGTAGATTGGATGAGCGGCTTACAGATCAGGCTGGATCTCCAGGACAGCTTATTGTTTTTTCTGACATATAATGAAAAATGAACACCAACTGTACAGTACAGTAGCCTCGGAACTCTTCTCTATTAAGAGGAAAAGAATCTGCTGACAGACAGAAGCTCATGAAGGGTGTAAGATGAACAAATATAAATGCTCACTCGGCACTCGCTGTTCTTTCACCCCAATCTTTTGTTGTTCCTTTTCGGACAAGGATAGATTTGGAAAATAAAAGATAAGATTGGCGATTCTGAACCTTTTCTGGATCAGGGCCCCACTTGAAAATTACGTAAGGGTTCACGTCCCCACCCATATGAGTGCATTTTTAGAGCATATGTTTGGTTTATTTAATTATCAGGGTTTGCTATGATCACTATGAAAACACATGTTTTAAGGTTCATTTTTAGTTTTTACATTATTACATTTTTATATTAATGTTATATTATCATTAAAAGGTAGTGTTTTGCCAATGATTTGTGGGCAATATCCTTGTGGACCACTGTACCACCGCAGCCCACAAGGTTGAGAATCACTATAGTAGATCAAATGAATCAATATTCAAATCTATTCTCCGGGGAGCCGAGGTGAGGGGGGTTGCAGAGGGATGAAGAAGAAGGGAGGCCCTAGTAAGTCTTAAGCTTCATTTATGCTCCGTCGCACGATGCAGGCTTTCCGCTATTTCCGATGGCCGACTCCATCGTGCGATGAAGTATGACTGGTGCTATAACCAGTGCTGAGGTGGAGGAGGTGGAGGTGGTGGTGGCCAACCAAAGCCGTCTTAAGCAACAGGGTTGAGGATTATTGGAGTGTGTGTGCCGGCCCGGGTAAGACCAGGCCAGATTAACATTCCTCTGGGAGTTTTAACACTCGGGGTGACAAATTTGCACCCTTGTGCCCTGTCTCCAGGGGCGGGCAGCGGTGCGTTATAAGCCCAGGGACCCCCTTCCCCCACGTTACAGGGGGAGGTCATCAGGAAAGAGGAGGGAAACATTTTTTTCCCAGTCAACCGACGGGCAGAGATGGAAGTGGGATGGAGGGATGAATTAAAACGGTAGCCTGCGTGGGAGGGGAGGAGGGAGGTGTTTTTCTTTTGGGTCTCGCCGTGTTTCCCACCAGCTGAAATGGAGCCCTCTGTTTTGGAAGCAGTCCTCCTCCAATGCAAGGGGTCAGGCTGGCGCTGAAAGAGCATGAGGAGCTTATGTTGGAACATGAATTGGTGTTTTTCTTTTGTTAGCGTACAGCCAGCGTATAGCCACACCGTAAAATTCTCACTGTTGATTTTAAACTCTGAGAGTTTAAAAATGGAAAGGGTCTTTACTCTCGGATTTGAACCTGGTTTCCTGCGCAAGTGCTGACAGTTTTACCAGTGAATTAGAGCCTGCATGCTTGCTCAGGGGATAAATTCAATTTTGACCATCAGGTAAAAATTCATGTCAGATCCTCCTGTGTCGACCTACTGTAAATGTCTCAATAGAAGAGCTGGGATACAAGATACAACCACCCCAGCTACCATACAGATTGGACAGAATTACATTTTATTCATAAAATAAAAACATTATAAATACATCATACCGCTTTAAGCACTGTCTATAGGCCTACTTTCGCCATGCCAAAACGAGGACGCTAGTTTGAAAGGTGCTCATGACAAATTATCTATTACAAAGAAGTGTTGTTTATGTTGCTTATATTAGGAATAACTGCTTTAGCTAATGCTGAAGGGCTTCATGTAATCTAAACAGTCTAAAACATTGAACAGATACTAACACACGATCATGATTGTACTGTACGCACTAACATTTCAGAGGATCATGTCGTCGCTGTTGGGTGGAAACCTTATATGGTATATCTTATGTATTTCTTTAATCTATTTTCAGGACTTTTTGTGCAACAAAGTAGGACATTCATTTACGAAAAAAAAGAAAACATAAAAAGTTTGAATATGGAGATACAAGCTTTCTGCCAGACAGACACGCACGCACGCACGCAAGCACGCACGCACGCACGCACGCACGCACGCACGCACGCACGCACGCACGCACGCACGCACGCACGCACACACACACACACACACACACAAGGTCAAGGTAAGCGGTGCCAACAGCGCTGAACAGGACTCAGCTGTTTTGGCAGAGAGCTGTGCTATCTGCAGGCTAGCATGTCAGCATGTGTCAGCAGCCAGCGGATCCACTGATGCATATCTGCATTGTTCCCGCAGCGTTTTATCTGTTAGCGGCTTCAGCGTGAGTCAGTGACACGCAGGCCACGGGAGGCCAGACGACGGCTGTGTCTCACGCTAATAACACACTGCACCGACCCCGGAAGATAGGTCCCACGCAACCCCCGCCACCGCGCTAAATAAAACATAAGCCCACGCTGTCATCCTCATGCCGACAGATCAGCATTCATTCATTCACGTCACCATTTTTTTTGGATGTGTCATTATTAGGTGGAAATGTTTGAAAGAAATGACGGCAAAAACGTCCGTTTTGGCAGGACTACAAGGTCACAACACGTCACGTTGTTGAGCTTGTAATGCAGACAAGAGTATTTTTTGCCCGTTTTAAAAGGTGCATGTTAACATCAGTATTGTATATCACACATGAAAAGAGTGAGAGAGAGAGAGAGAGAGAGAGAGAGAGAGAGAGAGAGAGAGAGACACAGACAGACAGACAGACAGACAGACAGACAGACAGACAGACAGACAGACAGACAGACAGACAGAAAGTAAGACAGAAAGTAAGACAGACAGACACTCAGAAAATGAGTCAGATGAATTAAGGGGAGACAGACATGGTGTCTGGTGTCCAGTATCCTCAGCTACCCTCGGTGCTTCTTAACACAGTGAAAGGACCCTCTTGTTTAAGAGCTGCTCTACATGCACTATAACTGCACCATAAATGAAACTGTAGTCCTATGTGTGTAGGAGAGGGTAGGTATTTGTAAGCTACGGTTTCAGCCTATACCTTTTCCGTCAAGCTGTGTTTTTTGTGTCGTTTGTTTTGCTGTATGTAGTGACTAACTCTGTACATGGCTTAAAGACCGAATAAAACCATTCATTCATTTATTCATGCATGCATGCATTCATGCATTCAGTGGTGGAAAGTAGCCTACAGTAACAAAGTACATTTACTTAAGTGCAATGTTGAGGTATTTTACGTAAACGTAAACAACATATTGTCTGTCTGTGAATAGAAGCCAATCAAGCCATGACATCTGTCTACTCTTCCTGTTGTCCTTCACAATAAAGTGTGTCCCCCCCTTTACTTCCCAATGTGCGACATTTTACCCAGGTTAATACAAACAGGAAATAGGTGTAACAGAGGCAGCGCGATACAGAAAGGGGACCCAATTGCGAGGGAGGGGGACAGTCAGGCTCAGCAGATTGACGGTCATTTGGACTGAGACTGACAGTCAGTCGGAGGCTGACGGCCGGTCCCCCGCGGTTCGCGGGCCTATATGCGGCCGCTTACCCAGCTTACCCGGACGCTCCGCCCCTGAATCTGCCCCTCGCCCCCCAACAACAGCTGACCAGTACAATAAGTAGTCTAAGAACAGTCAATTAATTCAATTGGCTTATAATTGCGCATTCCCACAATGACATCACAAAAATATTAACTTATATTTTAAGATGACTTCTTAAGGTGACAGTACCCCTTTAAAGGAGCTATAGTCAACTTTTTCATTGTAGGGCCGACACTTTGTTTACATCCTAGTCTATTGACTAGAATGTAAACAAAGTGTCGGTCTGACAATGGCCAAAATTTATATTTTATCATTATTTTACGCTTTTTGTGGTCATTTTTGAATAGAAACACATATATGAAGCTTATTTTTTTATAAAATATTTTCAAAACATTCTTTTTATTTTAGCATCCGTTTTTCAAGAAAAAGTTGACTATAGCTCCTTTAAGTAAAACACGCGAGAACCTCTTCTTCCTTCCTTCCTTCCTTCCTTCCTTCCTTCCTTCCTTCCTTCCTTCCTTCACGTTTCAAGTGGTTATACTCGGCTTCCTTCCTTCCTTCCTTCCTTCATTCACGTGTCAAGTGGTTATACTCGGCATTCCAAAAGGTTTAGCCGTTTCGCTTTCTTTTATGTTGTAGAGAGGGATTGTGTGTGGATGTATTTTTTGAAGAGGTACAGTACAGGGAGTAGATCATACAGATTGGATTTTACACAATCGCGTGCGGTCACATGTCCACAAGTTGGCCTCAGAAGGCCCGTTACAGTTTTCAACCCCTGATGAATTAATTCAGGTCTGTCAGCAGGAGACTTCTCACTCCTTCTCTTTACATTAGTCATGTGCACTGCGTTGTGCGCTGGACGGTGTCCAGGGTATGCGCACAGCGCTGACCACAGAGGAACCCTGCCTGCCTGCCTGCATGGGGTCTATAGCTGGCTGGAAGGATCCAATTGCCGTTTCACAAAATCCATCTTGTTCCGCATCCAAAACAGTGTCTCATAATGCCGGGGCCATGACGGGATGAAAAGCTGTTTTGAGATTTCAGCGAACTAGCATGCCAAACATGACAAAATATATCTCAGGCTCCTATATAGAGCAGTGATTCTCAAAACTTTTGTAATTTTCCAATAACTCTGAGAGTGTACAAATATGTTGTACAAGAGTCCATTTGGAAACCCTTCAACTAACCCTGAGGGTCCAAAAGACCCCACTTTGAGTCCAAACATGAGTGTGGCTTAAAGATATGTGACTAGGGGTGTGAAGGAACTGTATGTACTTTTATTCAAGTACTGTACTTAAGTACAATTTAGATTTTATTTTAACTTGTATGTAAATGAATGTAAATAAAGGTATGACATTTATACTTTACTTCAACTCCACTACTACATCTCAAGGGCAAATTATGTTATTTTTTACCCCTTACAATTATTTGACAGCTTTGGTTACTTTGCACATTTTGATTATTAATACCAAACATACATTAACCCTGATCTATAAACTCACAACACATCGCATTGTGGCGTTGTGAGCTTGTACATCGTCTATTTTCAAATATTTGTAGTTAGGATAAAGTGGATAACGCATGTTTTGTAATAAAAATCTAAATCTACAAAGTAACTAGTTTACTAAACTAAAGCTTTCAAATAATTGTTGTAGTGGAGTAGAAGTACAAGTATTGAAAATTGGAAACACTACACAAAAATAACTCCTTTATAAGTACTTATATAACTACTTGCTTTAGTTACTTTCCACCACTGGCTGACAGGTATGTGACTTCTCAACCTGTGACCTGACAGAGTAAATAAACAACAGTTTAAAGGGCTAAAAAGCAACAGTTGAGTGGCTGTACAAAGAGATCCTGTGAGAATGGAGAGGACTTAATGGCTGAGATAATGTTCAGGCCTATACCAACCACACCCTGAACTGAGCTGGGCCGTAAAAGGCCTCAGGATGAGAAGAGTCAATACGCACATGCGTGCATGCACATACTCGCTCGTGCGTGCACACCTAGACAGGCACATGCACGTGTGCACGCACACACGCACATATTACTATGCTTGGGAGGACATCAACATTTTAGGCCAGCAATAGATAGTTTACAAAGCGATAGAGTTTGCACAAAAATATGTTCACCCCTGTAAGCCTTTGATGTGAATCTGACGTCTGAGGTTGAAATTTGTCATTTTTAGTTAAAGGTGTCGCACACTGAAAATAGCCTATCTACAAGCTCATCCACTATTTTCGGTGCACAACGCGATGCCCAACTAGTTGTAAATCAGGCATATACTAGGCCTATACCTCCAACCCCTAAACCTAACAGCAAAATGTCTAGTCTTAGCGCTAATCTCAACCCGAATCTAACCATAGAATTAGTTTTTTCCACAATAAAACCATTTCTCTTGTCTTGTCTTTATCTGTCCCCACAACGTATTTTTCTCAAATACTCAAATACTCCATTTTGCCCTCACAAGTATAGTAATACAGGCGCACGCACGCACGCACGCACGCACGCACGCACGCACGCACGCACGCACGCACACACGCACACACGCACACACACACACACACACACACACACACACACACACACACACACACACACACACACACACACACACACACACACACCTGTGCAAACAAGTATGATGGCAGAGAGCGGTGTGGACAGACCATGACGGATGGCTCGTTCATTTCCAGGCTGCAGACAGTCAGCTAAAGGGAGGTAAACTGCAGGCAGCCAGCGGTAAAAAGGGCAGAGCTTATAATTATTACACATCACTGGCTACCTTCCTACCATTCTAATACGCAGTGTAAGCATTTGGATTACTGCATCAATGTAAGGTTAGCCGAGAGACAGGAGCACTTCAAACACTTTCAACCTGGTGGCCCTCATGTTGTTATAGGTGAAAATGTTCACAAATTGTCATATAAAGAAATGCAATTAATAATAATAGTTACAAACAAGAATAATAGTATTAATCAAATTGACAAAGAATTTCAAAATGGCAAAAAATATCAGATACACAAGCTCACAACGATGCGTCACCTTGCGATAGTTTGTGAGCTTTTAGATTTGATAATCTCACAATTCTTCATGATATGATGATATTAATAGGGCAGTATATTGCGGTCGGTTGGAAATATGTCCAGAACTGTTACTTTTCAGATTCAAATAAAAAAACAGCAAAGGCTACAGGTAGCGACGTGTTTTGAGAAAAAACAACAACGATATTCTCACTATTCGTTCATATGATACAATGATAGTGTAAAGGGCAGTGTATATCAGTTCTTCAAAGTTCATCAGTATAACATCAATGAAAGCTTTGATTTGAAATCCAAGCATCAAAACGAACACAAAGAATCCATTCCTGGCATAACTTTATGAAACCTAGATCGCCGCGGGCCCTGTGGAGTCTTGTGACATGTGGAATGGCAGACAGCAATGGACATGACCTCCCTTTGGAGTTTACTGTGGAAAGATATCTGACTGTAAACCCTTCCTTTTGTGATTGCCCACTTTTTTCTTTTTGATTTGTAACTGTAATTTAATTACCACATTTTTCTTGGTAATTACCCTGCCAGCATCAATGCGTGGCAAGGTAATTGGTCCTGTCTGTTATCAAAATAACCGGTGAAATACAGATGGCCGCTTTTATCGTGAAACTTGGTAGGAATAATCATTAGGCTGATTCAAGGACCATAGTGGTGGTCTGGCATGTTTAGCCCACTGGCTATACAACTCATACAGTAGTAGAATACATTAGGGTAAGTGATATGTTTTTGTTAAAATAAGTATTAAATAGCAGTATATTCTTCTGAATGTCCATTGATAAAGAGTGTTTGTTCAGTAACAGGAGTCTTCAAGTCCCTCCAGCTCTTTAATAAACATATATTGCATTTTTTTTTTCAGGTCAGGATACCCAGCTTATCCAATCAGGAGAGAGAATTCACGCAGATTAATCAATTGAAATTGGAAGTGGTGACAAATAAATGAATGGGTACTCTCTCTTGAGACGCACACACACACTCCCAACATGTATTGTACTGTATGTATGTACTGTATACTCTTTATTAAAGAGGTGGAGAGACAGAGAGACTCCTGTTGCCAAACACAATAGTGAATTATGAATGAACATTGACTTTTTAAACATAAATAAATCACTTATATCCTATCTTTGATGTCAAACATTTTTAAAAGCATGCTGCTGTTTGATAGATGTGTTTTAATAATGACCACATTATAACACGATAAATCCAACATAATTATCAGCTTCTCTGGTTGATCAAGTCTCTACCTGTTGGTTTTCATTCCTTATTGAAATGAATGGGATCCAGTGGAAATGGATGGCAGGAAGTTCAAGTACACTGAAAGGAGTCAGGATGTCTTTTACTTTGGGGTCGAAAAGGTCAAGGTTCACAATCATAGGTCAAGGTCAAACTCGGGGGTCCGTGGAGAAATACATGTTCATTTGGGGGTCCTTGACATGAAAATGTTTGAGATCGACCGGTTGAAACAACATTATAGACAGCAAGCCCAAGAAAGCGATTCCACTTTAGAAACAAGCCAGCCAGCTTCTCATACATGCGTCACTGTTGACGCCAGTGTTTATTTTCTGTTCACCATAGGATTTCTACAAGGTTTATTCTTTAATTTACACAAATATTTTGTCAACCCAGATTGATTTATGATTAATTCAAGCACGGCGACTCTCGCTTGTTTGTTTTTGGCGGCAGAGATCATGCCCATAAATATTGTCTGAGCTCAGTAAATGTCAACTAAATTGCAGCTTAATTTGACATGCAGTATTTGACAAGAAATATTGAGCGCAAAGACGCCATTGGCACTCTCTCTCTCAGTCTGCACCTCTCTCACAGTTATTAAAAAGAAAAACCTGTTTCACGAACACCACACAAACTCTAGCATTCCTATTTCTGGGGGGTTGAAAATAGCCGATCGGCTATTTTCAGCCAAGATGTATTTATTGTAGAGGGAAAACCGGAGGGGGGCCTGGTCAGGACCCCTGGGGGACTCCGCTCAATGAAGTCTATAGGGTTTAAGTGGTTAAGTGGATATAAAGTGCATCTCTCAGACAACACAGTAAACATAGAAACATAGACACGGTGGGTCTATAAGTGAGCCGGTTCACTCATCTGGCGTTCACTGTGTCCACATTAAGGCCCTGCAGACTGAGGCAGCATGGCCCCCCCACACACGAAGGACACAAGCTGGGTTGCTTAAAGGCATAGTAAGTAACTTTGACCCTGTGTTCACATAACCAAACAAACAAACAAACAAACAAACAAACAAACAAACAAAATATATAATTTCCCAGTTATCATCCACCACTGGAGTAGTGTGGTGGTGTTTACCTGCAGAAACACACTGCCCTCTCGCTGAATTTTGGTGTTTTCACCGTTTGTTTTTGGTTGACTGGGACTTTTTTCAGGTTCCAAATGCCTGAAAATGACTGGGACGTTTTCAGGCATTTGGGTCCCCGTCCAGAATCAATGGAGGTACATTTACTATAATCACATTTTTGTCTTAGGATTCCTAAGACAAAAATTTGATTAATTAAGGAATGAGATAGAGTCTCCATGGCGTGAGTAATCACTAAAAAAAAATCACATGAACTACTCCTTTAAGATGCGAGAAAAAACTAAATAAAAAAGGGCCTTTTACATGGGATTAATGTGCAAAGTGTCAGTGAGTCCCAGACAAGGCTTTTCTATGAAGACAGACACCATTGAGGACCACCAACACGTGAGGTTGAGGAAGAGGTGGAGGGACGATAAAATGGAAACAATCTCTCGTATTAAAACAGCAAGCAGTATGCAAAAGAATTACAGGAGAGACTCTGCTGCTGCATGCAAGAGCAAAATGAAGTGACCCACATCGGGAATTAATAAAAAGAAAAAAAGGAGAAAGGATTATTATTATTCTTTTTTAACATATTACTTGTCAGCAAGGCTAGCGGGTTTGGCACCAGGGCTAAAATACAAAGCGGGAACTAATTACAAAACGGTAGGGAGGGAGGGAGGGAGGGGGGAGGGGGGGGTTCTGGAGGCCTTGGGCGACCTTGATTGAGTCATCAATAACGCTTTAAGCGCTGGCCACCATTATCGCGAGCGGATAACACCGTTATTAATTCATCCGCCGCATTCCTACATCCATTCATCAATATGGCTGGCGGGGAGACAAACACAACGCTGCGCCGGGAAGAAAAGGGGTCGTCGGGTGGAGGATGGGTGGAGGACAAGGAGGGATGGGGGTTGGTGGTGGTGGGGGGGGGGGACGATGATGGATCAGCTCGAGACGGAAGTGAGAGGTTGACGACGGTACCGGGCTTCTTCTCATGGCTGACAGAGATCTAGCGTCGCTCATGTTGGGTTTCATGTTTGTGCTTTGGTTTAAGTGGTGCCGCGCGGCGGGCCTCGCTCATTACTCATACCGCCGTGGAACAGCTGACAGGGCTGTTTGCACTCAGAAGTAGAAAAAAAAATAAAAGAAATAAGAAATAATTAAGTCCAGAGGAGAGATGTGTGAATGAGGTAGATGTACACTGTGTGCGTGCGTGCGTGCGTACGTGCGTGCGTGCGTGCGTGCGTGCGTGCGTGCGTGCGTGCGTGCGTGCGTGCGTGCGTGCGTGCGTGTGTGCGTGCGTGGGTGCCTACAGGAAGAAATCATTGTTGTCTGTGGAGGTGGCTGGTTTTGATTGTTTTGCAATGCACTCGTAAGACCAGGGATCCATTTGTAAAACAGTATGTAATATATGTGCGTGCGTGCGTGCGTGCGTGCGTGACAGAGCGATAGCCTACAGAGACAGACAGAGTCACTGAGAGAGAGACAGAAAGATACAGAAAGATACAGAGGGACAGAGACATTATGGGATTACTATATGAAAACAAAAAATCTAATTCAAGCTTGTAGATCGGGTTATTGCGACCGTAAGGTCGCAGTTTAGTTGCGACCGTAAGGTCGCAGTTTAGTTGCGACCGTCAGGGAGCAGTTTACTATGAAAACCTCCACCGGCCGTCCGTCCGTCGGTCGGTCGGTCGGTCGGTCACACGTCACACGTCACACCTTTGCCCTGCTCATATCTCCGCATCAGTATATAGGGCTTGTTTGTTTATTGTATGACATCACGCCACATCATCAGCTGTGGACTCTGTGATGTCATCGTATCGCATCAGTATATAGGGCTTGTTTGTTTATTGTATGACATCACGCCACATCATCAGCTGTGGACTCTGTGATGTCATCGTATCTCCATATATGGCCATCTCCGTATATGGAAATATAAGTCGTCCATGCCCAAGTATGGGCTGGTGAGGTCAGACTTTGTGTGATGCGTAGGTTAACTCCATATATGGAGATTCAACATTCCAGGCAATGCTCTCTTCCCTGGTGAGAATTGCCCCTTTATATAGGGCTTGTTTGTGTATTGTATGACATCACGCCACATCATCAGCTGTGGACTCTGTGATGTCATCGTATCTCCATATATGGCCATCTCCGTATATGGAGATATAAGTCGTCCATGCCCAAGTATGGGCTGGTGAGGTCAGACTTTGTGTGATGCGTAGGTTATCTCCATATATGGAGATTCAACATTCCAGGTGTAACTATGGCTACCCGTATGACGTGAGAGGTGGAGGTTGTGATATTTGTGGAGATAAGCGACCAACGGTCGCTTATCTCCCGATTAGGGAGTCTTACTGGTATCAAAACCTCCACCGGCCGTCCGTCGGTCGGTCGGTCGGTCGGTCGGTCGGTCACACGTCACACGTCACACCTTTGCCCTGCTCATATCTGGGCTCGTTTGTGTATTGTATGACATCACGCCACATCATCGGCTGAGGACTGTGTGATGTCATCATATCTCCATATATGGAGACATAAGTTGCTCATGCCCAAATATGGGCTGGTGAGGTCAGACTTAGTGTGATGCGTAGGTTATCTCCATATATGGAGATTCAACTTCAATTAGTAACCATGGCAAATCACACCGTACACAAATGACCCTTATATAAGACCGGCATTATCTACCGACAGCTGCTATAAGCCAACCCTGGCGATAAGGTCTGAGTCGAAGAAATGCTTCTTTCCTGGTATAAGACCGGCATTGTCTGTCGTACATTTCGGTCAATTCCAGTGGGGATGCCATTGAAAAGTTAATCTAGTTGTACAAAGTAATCAAAGAATGGGTTGACTGGTAGGCTGGTTGACTGCTTTATCTGTGGAGAGTGTATGTCACTGAGAGTCCTTTTATAGCGATTGAAATCATGATGAGGTCACGATGAGTCATCTATGCCCAAATATAGATTTCTAGGTCAGATGGCCCATGGAGTTTGTGATGTCAAACCTAGCAACCCAATATAAACAAACCTGATGTCAGACCTGAAGTATCCTTTTATACCCATATATGGAGATACAGAGATCTCCATATATGGGCATATTAGAAAGCCCATATATGGGCATATACGGATGACATCAGGGATATCCATATGGGCATAAAAGGGACAAGGGCTTACAGTTAAGAGATCTCCATATATGGGCATATCAGAAAGCCCATATATGTTCATATACTGATGACATCAGGAATATCCATATATGGGCATAAAAGGGACAAGGACTTACAGTTAAGAGATCTCCGGGCATAAAGGGACAAGGACTGTTACAGTAGATATAGAGATGTCCATATATGGGCATAAATGAACAAGGACTGACAAACACTGAGATCTCCATATAACCTATGGGAATATAAGGGACGAGGACAATGCGTAGCATTGTGAGCTTGTAGACCTATTTTCTAAATATTGTTGTACATTAAAAACTTGAAATGGGTCGTTCTGCATAGTACTTGGGATTTGTTGATGTAAATGTTCACATAGAGTGTAATAATTGGTAAAACAAACTTTTGGCCTATTTGTGGAGATAAGCGACCAACGGTCGCTTATCTCCCGATTAGGGAGTCTTACTGGTATCGGATATATATATATATATATATATATATATATATATATATATATATATATATATATATATATACACACACACACACACACACACACACACACACACACACACACACACACACACACAGAGGGGGAGGCATTTTCTTAAGCACTTTTCTTTGTATTAAAGATAACGAAAATAGACGATCTACAATTACACAGACATTATCAAAAAGTGATTCTTTGTGAGACTTATCTGACAGTCTCCATTTCCCAAAAGGAAATGCTG
This sequence comes from Nannobrachium achirus, assembly GCF_963921795.1. Lineage (NCBI taxonomy): Eukaryota > Metazoa > Chordata > Actinopteri > Myctophiformes > Myctophidae > Nannobrachium > Nannobrachium achirus. Next base: position 41,664,592 of record NC_137810.1, read on the forward strand.
TGTATTTAATCGAGTACGACCAGGAGCAGGGATAAAACATATCCCCGCCGCCCATAAAAAGTGAATGTCAAACCCTGGGTTAGAAGACCACGCACTTCTTCCCCCCACACTAAGGAGTTCGCTCTTCCCAACAATGGAAGCTCACAAAATGACGTTATGGCAAAGTTAAATGGAGCCACTCTGGTGATACAGTTCCTACAGTAACCGATGCTGTAAAGCAATCCAGGGCTGTTAACTAAAAAGAAAATCAAATTTGGTTGCTCTTCTGTTGTCCATAATACACATATAATGTTATCTTTATATACACCATACACATGCAAAGAAAAAAAAAAGATATGGGACACTTTTACAGGTCTCCTAAAAGGTCTCAACTCTCATGGATTCAGGGGAGCGGCATGCAAATCATTTTAAAAAAGGGACTTCTGAGCGTTTTAATCAATTCAGTTTTGGGGGGCCCCCGGTTTTATAACCAACCTGCATCCTGCAGGCGGGGGTGTTTAAAACTTAACAACCACCCAAAATGTCAGCCAATATCCCCGTCCGACTGGCAACTGTTCTGTTCCTCCACCTATGCCAGAGCACAGGCATAAACGACACCCAGGACATAAAACAAAGGTTAAGTAGCAGAACAGACTTTGACAAAGTGCAGGCACACTGCCACCCCATGGGATACACATATATACCTGCGTGCGTGCGTGCGTGCGTGCGTGCGTGCGTGCGTGCGTGCGTGCGTGCGTGACAGAGCGATACAGAGACAGACAGAGTCACTGAGAGAGAGACAGAAAAAAATATGTCAGCTGTTGCAATTCCAAACATGCAAACATGACCCGCTTTACTTCACTCTATATTAGTAGCCTAGTATAGTAGTATTAAAATGGATTTTTTTTATGTCCAACGTATTTGTATTTAAGTTCATAAAGTTAACATGAGTATAACTAAATGCAATTGACATTAAATCAAAATGTTACATTTCAGGATTCCTGAAATGTAAATAGCCGGTCTACAAACTCAAAACGCGTCACGCTGTGTTTTGAGCTTGTAGTTCTGCTATTTTTGCGTCTTTAGTATGAAATATAGTAGAATGAGAAAGTACGACATGCAGCAACATGCAATGTGGCCCTCTGGAGTGAGTGTGGAAATATAGTGGCCCTCTCCATCATTAAAGTTGCCCACCCCTTTTGTAGATCGTCTATTTAAATAAAACATGTCTAAAATATTCAGGCATAAGGGGTGAGGCGGCATTCAAGATAGGGCCCTGAGAGATGTATTACAGACAGAGAGAGAGACAGAGAGACAGAGTGAGAGAAAGCACCCATGCTTACAGTAGACCTACTGCTAAGTTATGCAGCATTAAACAGTGAGATGTGTATCTGGCAGGCACGCAGTCACGCTGCATTCCACCCTGTGTTTACATGGGTTTTTCTGCGTGCACCAATAATGTGCGTAATTGTTTGGGGCTTTGGGATGTTTTCTTCTCCGCGGTGGTTTCGTTTTACAATATGACCATTAATGATTTTCAGCGCGCTATCAGTATGCGGTTTGTTGCTACAGTCGCTTTTTACACGATTCCAAGTGGCCACACTGTGGATCGTACAGCATGTCAAAGCAACGCTCGCTACTTCTAGACTGGGATTCGTGCCAGATGAGTTGCAATCGCCTATCAGAGTTTACTAAGCACTGTAAGCTGTACAAACTTAAGCGTTGAGTGAGCCACCTTTGCCACCAAGCGGCAATAATTGTAATAACCTTTTTTCTGTTTCGTTTTTGGTCACTCATCATGTGTGGTCTCTCTAAGATCAGATGCGCACACCAACCTTTGGTTCATATCTAAGATGTGCATCTAACTCCACTGGTAAATGGCAAAATCGTATAAGCCCCATGCTGTACTTTCTCAAACGGTAAAAGCTTGTTTTTTTATGACCACTCAACCATCCTTGCGCTGGGTTGTTTAGTCTAAAAGAAAGTTTCTTGTGACTTTGGCGGAGGAAGACTTATGATCATGTCTGTGTCGTGAAACCAGCGCAATAAAAGCGTCTTGCAACCCGACGCTAGAGGAAACAAACAGGCCGTAAACTCATCAGTGTTCTTTGAACTCTGAGGGAAAAGTCCAGCGCTGACCACCAGAGGCTCATGGCTGCCGCCTCGGGGTCCTGGATGTCCAGCAGATACAGAGATAAGGACACATCCTGAAAACAGCTTCAATGACACTTGAGACAATGAAATAGATGCTCCTTCTGTCGACATGAAACAGGCTATTGTGGATGCTCTCATTGGTGGAAAAAGTAGGCCTACTACACTGGATGAGCTCTATTACATACAGTATGCACACACACACACACATGAAAGCACCGCGCAAAACAAATTTCCCTTGTGGATAATATCCACGCAGCCAAATAGGACTATACATATATATTTAGGGGTCCTTGACATGAAACAGTTTGAGAACTAACTAACTGTTCTATCCCAGTAGTTCTCAACCTTTTCAGGGCGCGACGCCCAAAATAATTATATTTTAACTGGGGACCCCCTAACTGGGGACGCCTAAGAGTTGAGGCATTATATTTTGTATATCACGATTCACGCTGCAAGGTGTTGTGAGCATGTGGATCAGCTATTTTCACACTTTCTGCCTCCAATATTTGACTTTATGTTGGTTTGTTTACTGTTGAGTGAGAAAACAGTGTTTTCACATTAAGTCAATCATCTGGGGACCCCCCCCAAAATAATTTGGGGACCCCCCTGGGGGTCCCGACCCAAAGGTTGAGAACCAACTGTTCTATCCGACCCAGCATTCTGTTTTATCATCTGCTCAGTAGGCCTGGGATACCAGGTGAATGCAATTAGCTTATGAACAGAACATTAAACGCACCACTACTGTAGTCTGGCTCCCCCAGCCAGTCTGCGCTCTCCTGGAATTCATAACCACAACAACTCATAAAGGATGGATTTGCATCATATTGTCGCTGTCGGGCACAAATCTTTTATGTCTAAAACCTGCGGTTACTTTTGAGGAAATGGAGGAGGAAAAATGAAACCGTATACCAATGAATCCAATGTCGTTTAGTCACCAGCTCTCGTTCATACTTCTCATCGGTTGACTATTTATATGAAACCCACAGACAGACTTTACGGTAACCCATCTTCAACCCGGTGTCCATGTTTTTGTGATCATCGTCAAAGGCAAACGTTTTAAAAATATAAATACTTTCAAACTTTACATGCTGTATAATATGGGATAGGCTCGATATTCCTACGTGTCGTTAGTTCGACTAAGGGTTAGGGTTAGGTTTTAGGGTTTGGTTTAGGTATAATTTTACTGACGTTAGGGTCTGGGTTAGGTTTAGGTATAGTGGTTAACATTCACCCGGTTAGCATTCACCAGCTTTCGGGCAGGATAGCATTTCACCAGGTTAGCATTCACCAGCGAAATGGGACGGCGAACAAATGCTACGTCGCAATATCGACACGCTCCCGTATAATACAATACATTGAATATGTTTGCTACTTTGCACACCGTCACATAAAGCAGTGGTTCTCAACCTGTGGGTCGGGACCCCCAGGGGGCCCCCCAAATTATTTTGGGGGGGTCCTCAGAAGATTAACTTAATGTGCAACATTATTTTCTCTCTCAACAATAGACAAAAAGTTAAGGAATTGTGGTAGAAATTGTGAAAATAGCCGATCTACATGCTCACAACGCCTTGCAACGCACAATAGAACCGTGTTATACAAAATGGAATGCCTCAACTCTTGGGTGGGAGGTCCCCAGTTAAAATATGATTATTTTGTGGGTCGCGGCCTGAAAAGGTTGAGAAGCACTGACACAAAGTATAAAATAGGGCATTCATTTGTGGGGGAAAAAAAACAACAGCTGTTTCCTGCTGTTCCAGGAAATGGTCAGGTAATACATCCTGGGTGACACTGAACTAGAGGTGGTCAAGGATCTCCACCATCCCAAAAGAAAAGACCCAAGTCTGTGTTTTACCGCCATCACGCGGGTCCAGGTCAGTCTCTCTGAACCAATCCAGGTCTATAAAAAACTAATTTCATGGGTCCATTTGGAGGGTTCTGGTCCATCATTTTGGCGCTCTACACTCTGACCCCAGGGTTCAAAGCCACAACTTCACCCTCCCGCATGACTGTGTGAACAGCAAACTGCCCCCGAGGTCAGCTAACGGCTAGCTCTGACACTCGGGTGAGTGCATTACTCCCTAAACCCACTTTGCCATTAACGTGCACTTAGTCATGTATGTTTACGGCCGCTGCCTTCCAGTCCAGAGCCCCTCGCGAGGAGGAGGGAGGGAACATGCCTCTGTACGGCTAATAAAAAGCCTCAGGCAGTCCTAGACATGCTCCGACCTCCCCAGAGTTTTATGCCCTAATAAAACATGTTTACATGTGTTCCGCCGGCTCGGACCCCTAGGGCACAGGGGTGAAAAGGTTATCACGGAGCAACCATCAGTCCCCCTCCGACCTTCAAAAGGATTCTTGTTCCGTTTCATAGCTCCGGGCACTTTGGATTTATTGCGTTTTCAACGTCTTTGATTCCCCCGCCTCCCACACACATGCACGCACGCACGCATGCATGTACGCATGCCGAAACACACACACATGCATGCACACACACGTTCGCTCACACACACACACACACACACACACACACACACACAGACACACACAGTTCACAGCACGTATGTATGTACGCACGCATGACGAAACACACGTTCGTTCACAGCTGCTTAAGTAATATTCTCAGAATGAGGTTTGGACTGATGAAGGATATGGTGTTCGGAAAAGAAAACTGTTTTCCCTTTCTTTTATTTTCTTTTTTCTTTTTTTTTTTTTCTTTTGGGGGGAGGCTGCTTTGAAGCATTATTGAATTATCAAATTATAGAATCAATAGTCGGATTTGGACGAGCATCAAAGACCTGTTGATCTGTTTTGGGTCATTTTAAATGATTGTTGTCATGCGTGTGGAAAAGCTTGGAGAAACGCAACCATTTGAACACTAGACACAGCATCCTTATTTGATTAATCAAAAAACGTAATCGATAGAAAAAACGCTACGAAAATAATAGATAGATGCAGCCTTGGCATCCTGCCTTGACCCCTTAAACCCAATATTGTTGATCGGAGTCCCTCAGGGCATTTATGTTTTTCTGATATTGCGGGGGAGATGCTTTCGCAGGAAAATAGCCGATCAACAAGCTCACAACGCGATCTGCTAAACTCCTGCGAAAGCTTTCCCACAATACGGATACTGGCGGTTTAAGTGGTTTAATCTCCTTGCTCCTTGGCTGGCACGCTCACTCCCCTCCATCCCCTTTCACTCCATTTTCCTTATCGAGTCCCTTATTCCATCTTTCCTTTCCTCCCGTTTTTATGTTTATCTCCATCCAATTCTCTTCAAACCCTTCATCGTAACCCCCCCAAGTTGTCGGTCCGGTCGCTAACACATATTGGCCATCAACAAACTCCACCAGGTTGGGGTTTGGTGTTTTATTACCAGCAGCTGGGGCGTCACAAGGGGGAGAAAGTGGGACTAAGTCACTAGGGCCCAAGGTGGAAGCTGGAATTATTTAATACTTTAGCTAATGAAAAATAGCAGATATACAAGCTCACAGCGCTCTGCGAGCTTGTAGATCATGCTATTTTTTAAAAGTTGTGAAAATGCGCGCAAATCTTTGAATATATGTATTCTTTAAGCGAACATTTATAACTCAAATGTTGGGTTCCGGGAACTAAATATTTTGAGATGGGGGTCCATGGCCAAATACATATCATTTTGGGGGTCCTTCACATGAAACAGTTTGAGCACCACTGACAAAATAGAAGATATACAAGCTCACAGCACGGCACTCTGTGCCGCGCTGTGAGCTTGTACAGTATATCTGCTATTTTTCAATAGTTAGTCACACCCGTGTGAACTGAGCGGTGGTCGTGGAGGCTACACAACAGCACTACTGTGTGTGTGTGTGTGTGTGTGTGTGTGTGTGTGTGTGTGTGTGTGTGTGTGTGTGTGTGTGTGTGTGTGTGTGTGCGTGCGTGCGTGCGTGTGTGCATGTGTGCATGCTGTGGTGGTGGTGTGTGTGTGTGTGTGTGTGTGTGTGTGTGTGTGTGTGTGTGTGTGTGTGTGTGTGTGTGTGTGTGTGTGTGTGTGTGTGTGTGTGTGTGTGTGCGTGCACATGTGTGCGCGTGCATGCGTGTGTGCAGGTGTGTGTGTGTATTGCAGTTGATGCTCAGGCTAGACTCAACAGGCTAGACTCAACAGCACCCTCTTTGGTCAACCAGTGGTACTCAGGCTACAGACCCACATACATACATACATACAGGCTACAGACCCGGAGACACGGAGATACACACGGCCATGCTATGGAGCGGTCTAACCATCGCTCAAAAATGGATTATGGGGGAGAGAGACAGGACAGGACAGGACAGGACAGGACAGGACAGGACAGGACAGGACAGGACACACAGCCTCTGCATGGCTGCCTCCGCCTGTAGCCTGGCATAATGATCTGTACACGCTGCATTAGGTTAATACCACGCTGACAGCCACACAGTCCAACACCCAGAGTCTAATTGGAAAGGAGACAGAGAAAGAAAAGGATGACAGATGAGAGACAGACAGAGAGAGAGAGAGAGAGAGAGAGACGGACAGACGGACATGAAAAAACTAGGTACCTTTCAACTGCCTGACTGTCCCCATAATTCCACATTTCACAGCTATTTATTTCTCTGACAGTTCTCTAGATTCCCGGCAGAATCTTTTATGTCTCCAAAAAACCCAGATGACTCAACGCTTGCGGTTATATCCGCCGTTAATCTTATCTTATTATCCCTTCTACTTCCTGGTTTGCAATGAGACGAAGAAAAAAAGGAGAGGGATTGCATTCTCTCTGTGGTTTGGTTTGTTTATAGGCCTAAAGGGAGATTATGAGTCAATGTCGGGTCACAGGGGTTGGCCAGATTAGGGATTAGGGAGTTGGAAGATTGCGGCACAGAAGGTCATTTTGTACACGGAGCGAACCATGTTGCACTACACCGCGAGGCGTTCTGGCGGTGGTCAGGCACCCCCAGTGGGGTCTCTAATAATGCAGATCTCCTCTTCTAATCCAATCCAAACCCCAAGTACTTAGAGCAAACTCTCTCTCTAGTCAGACAACATCTGAGGCTAAACTCAAGGTTGCGTTCTGTAATGACTCAAGGGCCTGATAGAAAGCAGACCACTGTTTCTTCTTGAACGTATGGCCAACAAAGCCGTGTTACTCAATGCACTGGACAATAGTACCGTATTATTACTTGGCAGATCCCTTACACACGTCGCCTTGAATCTGCTCCTGAGCCAACGAACCCCTTCGCCTCCTCGTCCTCCACATATACCAGTGGTGTAAATACATTTACCTACAGTAAGTATTGTATTTAAGTACACTTTTGAGGTATTTGTACTACTGGAGTATTTCCAATTTCCAATACTTCTACTTCCACTCCACTACATCTCGGATCCAAATGTTGTACTTTTACTCCACTACAATTATTTGAAAACTTTAGTTACTAGTTACTTCATGCAGTTATAAATTATAATATTATAAAACATACATTAACCACTTTAGCCCTATTTCATACCTCGGCTGACAACGCGTCACATCGCGACACATTGTGAGCTTATCAATCTTTTACCTTTGGTGCTTTAAGTACATTTTGATGCCAATACTTACAATACTGCCAGTACTTTTCCTCAAGTACACTTTGAATTCCGCACCATTACTTGTAACAGAGTAATACATGCGAGTACTTTTTTCCACCACCGCACATGACACGCCATAAGCACTGCATGCACGCGCGCTAATAAGACAGATGTAATTATGACATGCAGTACATCGTGTACGTGCGCTCAGGGAACATCCTATAGCTCTCTGCATGATCGCTTCTGGAGAGACGCTAAACATTTTGTATAACGTACGTTCGCTATATAATTTGGGCTGTTTGTCATGGAGATGGCTGTACCTCTGGGACGTGTCTGGGCCCAGAGAGAGAGAGAGAGAGGACCCCTCGGGGACCGACCATTCCCACAGTGCACCTGACATCCTTGATTACAGACAGGTGAGCAGACGCAGACACGCAGAGCGTAACCTCTCTCTCTCTCCGTTTCGCTGTCTCTTTCGCTTTGACTGCTGCACCGATGCACACGGGAAATCTGGCCTCCACCTATGCCTTTGGAGCCCGGCCTCTCTCTTTCTTCCTGTTCGTCAAACCTTTCTGACAGGTGGTTATGTAAGTACTACAGAGGTTGCCAAAAACATATTTCGCCGCCGCCGCCGGTGTCGGGGCTGAAACCTGGTATCTCCCTATTTCAGGTGTTTATATGTTTTTCTTCTTAAATTAACGCCCTTCATTTATGTTTTTTCTTCTTAAATGAATGCCCTACTTCCCCATACAAAAGTGTCCCGCGGGAAGTATTGCAAATAGCCGATCCACAATCTCACGACGCATCGTATGTCTGCTATTTGTTTTACCATTTTTGAAAGCAAAAGTGGATGATTCTGGCTATGTGGGTTTTTAGAAACATTTTACAGATAAAAAGCATTAACACAGGCTTAGTGACTGAATGATAACTACAATGGATCCACTGGAACATAGGTTATTTTTCCCCCCATTTTAAAGGCTTTCGGACATAATTATGAAGTTTCTGCCCGACAGCGGTGATATCAGGGATGGTGCGGTTTCATCATGAATAGGTTGACTGTGACTTGGCTCTGGGCCGGAGCAGCAGGGACTGTCAAGGTACTGCATGGTGACACTGTTTCTGGAGGTACTGGTGACATAGTGCGGGGCCTTAAGGGGACAAAATGCTCATTTCGTGCAAATCAGTCTAAAAGTGCCAAATTTTGCACTAATGATTTAGCTAGGGCGCCCGAGTTTGCAACCCTCGGGGTCACCACAGCGGCCAAATCAAGTTGGGCTCCCATCGACTTTCTATACAGGAGGAAAATACCCAGAAAATAAATCTGCTTTAGGTAGGATGTGAGGGGTCTAACTAGGGGGTTGTCATGATTCTGAATCCATTGCAAGCAATTGTTTTGCAGAAAAAACTTTCCTTGGGCTAAAAATTGCCTAAATAAACGATGGTTTAGTGATGAGTCATCACTTTTCACAGTTTTGTGGGCATTTTTCGGGACCATTTTTAGCCCAAGGAATGTTTTTTGTGCAAAACAAATGCTTGCAATGTATTCAGAAGTTAGACCCCGCAGCGTTTTTGGCAAAGAGATGTTGTAGAGGGGAAAAAGAGTAGACCAAGAACAGAGTGAAAGGTCAACTTTATTGAGTAGTGACGGTTCAAATATCTGAAAACACAAATTGACATGAATCCAAAATACAATGATGATTGTGCTGTCAAATGAAAATAATATGGAATCTACGAAAAGGTTGTGAGGTTCATCTCTGCTTCATCTCTCTCTTAACTAAGGAGTCCTTGGCCTGAAAACGTTGAAGACCCCTGTTCTAGAGGTACTGGTGACACTGTTTCTAGAGATACTGGTGACACTGTTTTTAGCCACATTTTGCAAGAGAAAGTTCTATGAAAAAAAGCCCCAAAGAGGCAACAGGGCCTCATGAGCACGCAGGAACGAACGCACACAAACACACGCATCCGCACACACGCGCGCAAATACACACACAAACACAAACACACACGCACGCATGCATGCGCACACACGTTTTTTGAAGCATTGCAACAACACAAATCTTGCGTGCATGGGCACAAACTCCTTTCACATGGGGGGTCCATGCGGGACAAATGGCCTGCATATTCATTTGGGTGGTCCTTGACATGAAACATTTTGAGAACCACTGGTTTAAACACCATTAGGAAGCAAGCCCAAATATGCAACTACAGTACAATCCCAAAGTCGCTTACAATAAGCAGACTTGGCAACACTGACTGACTGGTGATGATGTTAAGATGTAGCACAGTGCATCGCAGAAAAACATGGAAAAACATGGAGTCCCTGGGCCAAGTCATAATACATTTTTCAAAAACGTTCCAAAAATATCCAATCTAGAAGCTCACAATGTGTTTGTGAGCACTGTGAGCTTGTAGATCAACTACTTTCGCCACGTGCAATCAGTGTATTATGACAAAGTATAAACTATGGCTTAATTTAATTAATGGTTAGTTTAGCTTAATGAAGATGTTACTGTAAGGTCACTTATTGAAAACATCATCACTGGTGTGAACATACTTTGAAAGTCTCCATGTTCAAAGACTTACTATATTGTACTTTTACATATTTAGGCATTTTATTTGCACTTCATGGGCTAATGAAACCATTTACAGTATCAAAGGCCATACTGTATCTTACCCCCCACAAGAGTATGTTGTATTGTTGCTGCTCGGACTGAAAACCCCTTTTTTCTTTTCTTTTTTTAAATAGTGAAAATAGCAGATCTACACGCTCACTTGTGAGCGTGTACGTGTAGATCTGCTACAGTGTGTAGATCTGCTATTTTCACTACTGTTGTGACTCTTGTATATACCATTATTACAAACAAATTGAGGTATGATGTCCTGCCCAACAGCAAACGATATGGGGACTAAATTCATACTGCATGATGTAGGCTACCTACAGTATAAAAAGGGTCAATGACGTCATTGTGTGTCACTTATGTAAGGATATGTTTTTGTCAATACAAAAGCACTCTCTCCCGCATGCAGACCACAGGCAGTGGACTGACTGACTATAACGGCAGGGAAAGCAAGACAGACTTGGCTACAGTACAGTGCTGCTGGTAAATCTGGGTCTGGATAATCTGCCATAGGGGGGAGGCATGGATATTGGAAGGAATGGGGCTCTAGCAGATCTTAAAGAGAGAGGGAGGTGCCAATGTTTCAACTTATCTGGGAGCAGCTCAGGAAGGCAGGGAAGCCTTTAGGAGGAGCTTAAGAGTCAGGCCGGATTTGGACAACATGAAAGGAAGCCAGAAAAACAAACAACACATTGATCGGTATAGCCATTACGTCTCGATGAAGACTTTACACAGCAGCAGACATTTGCAGGACGTGTGAGAAATACTGCTCCATGCAGCATGCAACTTGAAGGATATATTCCCGTCTCACTATCCAAACCGATAGTAATATACATACAGTATATAATCTAAATATGAATTTACCGAATGTCTGTCCGTCCAGCGTCTGACCGTCTGTCTGCATGCTGACATCACTGATACTAAACATTGTTGCTACCATGGTAACAACAATGCCCAACTGACATCACTGACTGACATCATTACAGTGCCCACATTTGGAGATGACATCACAGACTGGCCTGGACACGGAACACCATATATGGGCATAAAAGAGAGCTACAGTAGACCGACAGACAGTCGGGTGTATTGCACAACTGGACATCAATGGTGACTATTCTGCTCAACGGGCACCGGTCTGGGTTCTCCAACATTATTTCTGAGACTCCTACATTCAATCCCTCGTGTATAGTGCACACCCCTGGACACAGGATTGTATATATAATTTAGTAAAATAATCGATTAAAATCTGTTTTATAGGCAATCTATTTATTATTTTTGTCTATCAAGTCAAGTACCGTAAATAAAAGTAGTCTAAACCCTCATCTAGTGACCGCACATTTCTTGCTAGAAAATGCCATTTCCTTGATTTGGTAATAACATCTTTGCCTCTATTGCCATGTATGGTGTTCTCCCTGACACTGACCTGGTGGTCCTGGTGCTACTGTTGGTGGTCCTGGTGCTATACTGGTGCTTGTATGTCACTACCGCAGTGAATCCAACGCAGTGAATCCTTGTACCCAGGGCCCAGAATTTGGTGCGACGCCCCTGGTGTTAAGTTTATAAAGATTTTTCTCCTGCTGCCACAGTCACTGTTAAAGTGCAGAATATCCTCAGTGCATCAATGCAAATGTCACCACCAGCTAGCTTTAGGCACAAGTTACCTCTCTTGGCTAGTGCATTAGCTGGGAGCAGCTTTGAGAGCTGGCTGAATAAAAAGTTGGGTCATTACATTTTCATTTGGGTCTAAAGCCCTCGCCAGCTCTCTCTCTCTCTCCCTCTTTTCTTTACTGGCATCCCGAGTTATGTGCCATTCCTGGCAGAGAAAGGACATTTACTCCAACGTTAGCTGGTTGATTAGATCAGCAAATTTCTCAGATCATGTGGAGTGGCCCGGTGCAGTTTGGTGACCCATCGGATTCTGTGACCTGCTGCCTTAAGGTCTCCTTGGTGCACTGACATTTTGATTATTGTGTAGACCTATAATAAATTACTACGAAAAAAAAAATATATATGACATAATTATGAAACATTCTACATTTTACAAAAAAATGTATAAAACTGTGTATACTTGGTCCGCTCCTTTTTTCCCTTTACATCAAATCTCTTCACGCTCTATAGTGAGAATATTGGGGTTCATGTAGTTAATAAGGAGCCCACCATCTCTGTGCTCTGTGGGCCGGTGAGCCAAGGACAAAACAAAAACAAACACAAACACACAGCCTTCTAGCAGTGCAGATAGCCAATCCATCACTGGTAGATAGAATCCATTACCCAACCCATATAGTGAGATAAACAGGGCGAGTCGTTACCCTAGCGCAGGGGTCAGCAACCTTTTTGGAAATGAGGTTTTTATTTTCTAGATGGTCGGTGCGCCATGTCAACATTGCGTTTTACTTGACACCACATAGAAATGAAATAGATTTTGATTGTCCAAGAATATCAAATGTTTCCTTCTTCTTTCTTCTGGAAATATATCGTACAGTATATAAGGAATCAGGATAATGATCATTAGACTCAGAGCAATAACCCACCTATCTCCCAGACTCCCTCCCCAATCCCAGTTCAGAGTTTGAATGAATGTAGAAATATGTGCAGGATGTAATTGGCATACAGATGTCATTTAATTGCCTTTTACAAATATTTTATAAAAAAATTAAAATAAAACTCTCTCTCCCACTTATGCCAGTGATCACCCTCCCCTGTGCCTATAAGGTTGCCTACCCTAGTACTTACTATAGCGATTCCCCTGAGGATATTGCTAATGGGCTACCTCATAATTGGCAAAACGTACGATTATATTGACAATATAAATACACACACAAGGTAACTGGGCACAGGTGAACACAATAGGTCATTAACACTGGGATAGGCTAAAAGACTAACAGGTCAACATCATTAGCTAATGACAGGACTGCTGACACAAGACAGGCAACTGGCTACAGACCCTGGGAGGGCAGGTAACTCTAGGACTAAAAACATGAAAGCAAAGGCAGACCAGTGTAAAGTAAACCCCAGACTAAAACTAAGAAACAAGGAAGACCCTAATTCAAAATGTATTCTTTCCATCGGGAGAGAGGTGAACACGGACAGACTTAGTAAGACTTATGCATCGTAGCTTTAGTGCATTCGTTGCCAAGTAAACATTATTGTCATTGAGTGTCCCGTTTCTTTTTGAACAGCACTGTGGACTGAAGGTATCATGTGTCCAACTTTGTTGGGTGGAAAACTAAGTTTTAGGATAAAACAATGGTAAAAGTAGCAGATCCACAAGCTCTTAGTGCCGCGTTTTGAGCTTGCAGATCTTCTACTTGTGAATGCTTTTCTGTGATGCTGTTGCTGTATATGATCAAGTAGGCCTAGTTCATTTACACCGCCCGCATACAAAGTGGCTGACCTCCCTCAACCTCCGTCAAGCTGAAAACTTTCCTCAGTTTGTTGCTGATTCAACCAGAGACGGCTGTGGAATACATCCAAAACCGCAACTTTTCTGGATTCAAATTATAGAAAAAATAGCAAAAGTAGTAAATCCACAAGCTCAAAACTGGCCGACAGCAACGATATAAGGATGACTTTATATGGACAGCGTCTGCTGTTCCTTTAAGAGACCACCGCGTTTGGGAATGGAATCGTGCGTGGCGCAGTTTCATTTGAAAACCGCTTTGAAAACCACCTAGCACACCTTCAAAGGAAGGTGGCGTAAGAATTTTTAATAAAAATCCTGTGATTTGTACTTAGAAAGCTTCGCACATTTTCAAGTTGAGAGGCACATCAAATGCTGTGGATGTAACACTTGAGGAGGAAGAAAGAGAGGCGAGCCAGTAAGCCTCATGGAGACGAGGTGTTGTCAAGGAGGATTGTTTTAATGCTCCGAGGACACGGCAGAAGAGAAAAGGAGCAGGGGTGTCACACCAAATTCTGGGCCCTGGGTACAAGGATTCACTGTGGGCCCCCCATGAATTTTGAGCTTTGACTATTGATAAATAGCAGATGTGAGCTTGTAGATCTGCTATTTTAGAAAAATCTTAAAAATGGGGACTGCCCATATAGGTCGAACTCCCGTTGGGTCGAACAGCATCGACAGGTTAGATAATCACCAGCGTCGGCAGGTTAGATAATCACCCGACCCGCGTCACGGTTACTGAGATTAGGTTTAGGGTTAGGGTTAGGTTTAGGCATAGTTTTACTGAGGTTAGGGTTAGGATTAAGGTTAGGTTTTGGTGGTCGGACCAAAGGGTGTTTGACCTAATGACATTACCCTTAAAAGTCTTTTGAATATTTCAAACCCTTCTAATGTTTCTATGTCAGTGGTGCTCAAACCTTTTCACGTGAAGGCCCCCCAAAATAATATGTATTCGACCATGAACCCTCCATCTCAAAATATTTAGTTCCAGGGACCCCAGAAGCAAAATTTGAGTTACAAATGTTCGCTTAAAAAAATACATATATTCAAAGATTTGCACACATTTTCACGACTTTTCAAAGATAGCAGATCTACAAGCTTGCAGCAGCTTGTATATCTGCTATTTTTCAATAGCTAAAGTATGAAATAATTAAAGCCCCTCCACCTTGGGCCCTATTAACTCAGTCCCACTTTTCCCCCCCTTGTGACGCCCCTGCTGAGGACACAGCAGAAGAGAAAGGGAGCTTCTTTACTTCAGACAACCTTTCCACTGGCGTCCATCTTATCTTCATGAAAAGAAAAAGGGAAAATAATTAAATAAAACCTGC